>NW_018364565.1:32211-76649 GCF_002078875.1 Numida meleagris | reverse complement strand
ATGAGTCTGAAGAGGGAAACGACATCAGTTCAAGTGCAGACACCAAGTGTGGGGAGGAGCAGGAAGAGACACGACTCTGCTCCCCAGTCCTATGACAGCATTGCCACCAGGTCCGCACTCATTGGCCAAGAGATGTAGAGAGGCTTGCAGGTCACTCGAGGCTGATTTTGAGGGTACTAAGAGAGATCTCGGAGGCCAAAAGATAACAAAGATATTAGATAGGAAGGGAGAGCAAAAGAAATCTTTGGTAGACTTTCCCCATGTTGTCAGAGAAGCCCAGCCACTCCTGTCCTGTCTGTCTTGCGGGGCAAGAACAGCAACACAACATTTCTTCTACTGACTATAGCGCCGTGTTCTGATTTCCAGGGGGACCTTGCCTGGGACCAGGGTCTGGCATCCTTAGCAGGGGGGACACCTTCTGCCACAGTAGCGGTTGGCAATGCAGGAGAGGTCAAAGCCCCCCGAGGTGATGGGCACTCCCTGACAGCTGAGGATGCTGCCAACAGCAGCGGAGGTGGAGGATCCCACGGCGGTGTTCTGCGGGAAGGAGCTGAGGATGGGTCCGGGCAGGGTCACCACCACGGGAGAGGGCTCAATGACGATGGTGGAGTTCTGGCACTGCCTGACACAGGACTCATTGCAGCTGCTGGCCAGAGGGGTGGGGCCGCACGGCTGGCATGGCACACATGGGTTACAGCAGGACATGTCTCGGGGATAGGTGTGCACCTGTTGGGAGAGAGGGCCAAACAGAGGAGGTGGAGAGTGTAGAGCAATCTGACATCCCACCATGAAGGAGCCAAGGCACATGCAGTGTTGGGAGTTGGAGGCTGTGCAGAGATTGTCATGGAGTTCTTGGTTTCCTCCTGAAGGGAGGATCCAGAATGAGCCACCAGTGCCTATAATACTGCTTAGACCCTAGCCCAGAAGTCCTCTGAGTTCAGGCCCACCCTCCATCTAGAACAAGACTTCTGCCTGCTTCCTTCTTCAGTGACAAGCAGCTCCAAGATTTGTCATGGAAGAGAGTAGATAGCTGATGAGAAGTTCATGGAACTCAGGTCTCCTTCTGGAGGGTGAGAGAGACAAGAGGGGGACTCACACTTACCTGGTTCTGATGACAAGGCAAGAGCAGTGGATGAGAGACTAAGGGACTGGGCTGCCTTTTATAATGGGCCTACACTGCCCCATATCCAGAGGCATTGCTTATAGTAGTGATTATTTTCTGACATGTTCCTCTTGAATGCAGACCATCCCAGATAATGACATGGGTTGTGTGTTAGCTTCCTGTGTGGCAGTGTTATATTTCCAGCTTTATGTAATTTCCATTCCACACTGAAGGCATTTTTTGAGTGGCATGAAGGGAGACAAAAGCATTTCTGCACAACAAACATCAGTGTGAGCCACAGACTCATCTCATGTGCTAGAGGAGTCCAGAAAAGGCAAATGATGTCAGCCTGGATCATTCCTTAGGGCTTCTTAGGGGCCCTTCTGGCAAGGGAAATACCAGTTCCTAGGTGTGACCCTATCTCACCTGACTCTGCTCTCTGTAAAATTCTGCTGCCCTGTTTTGTCTCTTCCTGTTTTGCAGTGATCTTGATATGGAGCAAGAATTTGTGCAGAGTCCTTTCCAGATCTCAAAAGAGAGTCCCAAGAAATGGTGTAACAGAAGAACTGTTTTAGTAAGAAAGTTGGTCCAAGGCAGCCAGCCCAGCTTCATCAAGGGCAGATTGTGCCTGACCAATCAAGTGACATTCTGTTATGGAGAAAAGGTACCAGTGGACAAAGGAAAGGCAAGTGATAACATTTACCTAGTCTTCTGCAAGGCCTTTATCATGGTCTCACACCACCTCCTTATCTCTCAATGGAGATACGGTATTGAATGGTGGACTATTCAGTGGATAAGGAATTTGTTTGACAGTCGCAGTCAGAGTGCTGTGGTAAATGGCTCCATGGCCAGGTGAAGGCTATTGACAAGCACTGTCCCCCAGGGGTTCATCTTGGGGTAGGTACTCTTTAACGTCTTTGTAAATGACATAGATGATGGAATTGAGTGCACCCTCAGCAAGTTTATGGACAACACCGAGCTGAGTTGTACAGTCAATCTGACAGAAGGAAGGGATTCCATTGAAAGGGATTTTGACAAACTAGAATGATGGACCTGTGTCAACCTAATGAGCTTCAACAAAGCCAAGTGCAAAGCTTTGTGTTGGGAAAATCCCAGATGTGTTTATGCATTTGAGAGAAGAATTCCTTGAGAGGAGCCCTGCAGAGAAAGTCTTGGAACTCCTTGCAGAGGAAAATCTTAACATGAGCCAGCAGCATATACTTGCAGCCCAGAAGGCCAGTGATATCCTGGGCTGCATCAGAAGTGGGGTGGCAGCAGGGTTGGGAGGGGGAGGGGGTGTTGTCTATCTCTACTCCACCCTCATGAGGACCCATCTGGAGTACTGCATCCAGGTCTGGGGTCCCTAGCACCAGAAAGATGTGGAGTTTTTTGATACAGTCCAGAGGAGAGCCATAAGAGTGATCAGAGGGCTGAATCACCTCTCCTCTGAAGCCAAGCCAAGGGATCTGGGCTTGTTCAGTCTGGAGAAGAGAAGACTCTTGGGCAACCTCATTGTGGCCTTACAGTAGCTGAATGGAGATTATAAACGGGGAGAAATCAATATTTTACATGGGTAAATTGTGATAGGACAAGGGGGAATGGTATTAAACTGAAGAAGGGGAGATTTAGATTAGATGTTGGGGAAGTTTTTCACTGAGAGACTGGTGGGGTGCTGGAGCAGGCTGCCAGAGATGTTGTGGATGCCCCATCTCTGGAGGTATTCAATGTCAGGCTGGAATGGGGCTCTCAGCAGCTTGATCTAGTGTTTGATATAGCAATTGGCAACACTGATCATGGCAGAGGGGTTGAAACTTAATGATCTTTGAGGTCCCTTCCAACCTGAACCATTTTATAATTCTACAATTCTGTGAATAAGTAAAGGCATGTAGACCCTAGCTGTCTGTGCATGCAGCCATGCCCCAGGCTGCACTGCAGGACACGCAGAGCCTAGCTTGCAGCAGCCCAATCCCTGTCATCCATGCAGAGGCATCCAGCACTCACAGCCTGGGCCAGCCCCCTGGGTGAGCCAAGGCCACCCTCAGCTCTGGCCTTCCAGTTTCTTTTGGACCTTGTGCCCCTCTCTACTCCCTTCTACATTCAGCCCAGCTGCCTCCAGCAAGCTCAGCCCACCGTTCCCTCCCATCCAGCCTTTCTTCTTGCACAACTCAATTCCTTTAGAAATCCCTCCCCTCACTGCTGCCTGCCGTACAGCCTTTTGCCCTCACACCCTTCCTATCCTGGGTCAGAGCCCATGTGACATTTTCCATTGGAGCAAATGGATTCTCTGAGTTTGCTTCTTTTCTTCTCAACAGTGACTGTGTGCAGAGCCCAAGTGCAGCAGGAGCTGTTGGCAGAGACCAGCAAGGGCAGAGATATCAACATCTCCTACTTACACACCAACATGCAGTCTTATGATTACATCTACTGGTACTGTCAGCTCCTGGGCCAAGGCACCTCCAAGAAGCCATGAGTGTTTCGCCATGAGTGTTTCACCACGAGTCACTATCCCAGGCCTTCCTGCACCCAAGAGAGTGTTGAGTTAACAGAGACTAGGGGCTCACATGTGTGGCCTGCTCTAGCTGGTAGCAATACTGATTCGTGGATCCCCTCAGCTGTAGGCAACTTGGCAAAAGCTGAGCCAGGCAGGAGCTCTGCAGAAGGGTCCTAGGAACACACAGGGAAGCTGCACCCACACTTCATACACAGGCATACTAGCTGTGGCCCCTGGATCAGGGGACTGAAGGGATGGGAAAATAGAGTAGAGACAGAAGGCCATCCCCAAAACAAATGTGCTCTTCAGGAACATCTTTGTCTAAGCCTCCTTTCCCAGCACAGCTCCACCCAAACCAAGAAAAATACTCTTCCCCAAGAGTTCGTGGTATTGCTGACTTCCCTGGGCCTCCCTCATGAACAGAGATCCTCTCTTGAGGATGTCATTAGTCAGGATTCCCGTTCACATGACGTGCTCCAGGGTCAAGGAGGCATGTATAAGAAGACACACAGCAAGGTGGGGACTGGTGGCCTGTCTTTATGGATTAATGTCTAGGAATGTCTGCCTCTGCTTCAGGAGACAGTACCTGAAAGACGAAAATCTACAGTGTGTACTAGTCTTCTCTCTAAGGAGAAAATAAATACTAACTCCCTTGAGGTGCTTGGAACCCCACACTTGTGCAGTATCAGACAGAACTAGCAGTTCTAGTGTGCCCAAGTCACACTGTACAGACCATCTCCATAGAGAGCTCCTTTTCCAAAAAAAAAAAAAAAAAAAGCCAACAAAATTAGACATGTTCTCCTTCTATGATGGAATTTTTTTTCTAGTTACACCCACCAGCCCATAGCACAGCTGAGACGGGGATGTTGCAGCTCAGGTAAATCTGAGGAGGCACAAATTATTTGTGCTTATGCCTACCAGGCCTTATTCAACACTATTCCAGAGGGAGAGAGAGCCTCCAAAACTGGGAGAGAGTCTGAGTCAAATAGGAGAGTCTCCAAGCGAAAGGGGAGAGTCTCTGGGAGAGAGTCCAAACTGAGAGGGACAATCTCCAAATGGAGAAAGAGAGTCTCCTAGTTGAGAAAGAGAACCTCCAAACCAAGCGAGAGAGTCTCTGAGCTGAGAAAGAAAGTCCCCAAGTCGTAAAGGAAAAACACTCCTTCAGAGATCTGGCTAATGTAAGGGCTAATGTAAGGGCTTCTCAAGCCTTAAGTACAGGGCTCGAAATAGCAGACCTGTCTAGTCAAGGTCACTGGCTCCAATGTCTTCTGGAAGGCTCCTAGTACACTTCTGCTCTCTTCACAGTCTCTCTGGGTACCATACTGCACCAAGAGCACATTTAGGGCATTGTCTTTGATTTAAATTTCCCCAAAATCTCTGCCAAACAGATTTCTCCATTGAGTGCACCACGTGCCATGTTTCTGCATGTGTTCCTTACTTGGGTGCTCTTTCCTGCATTGTATCTGTCAGAAATTCAGTCTCCTCTGACTGAGGAGATTGTATGCCCATTGGTCCATGAACAGGATAAATGATGAGAAGCAAAATGGAAATGGCTGAAATGTCGAATGCTTCCTTTTCCTCAGTTCTCATGGGTAAGGCTTGTCCTCAGGCCTCCCAGGTTACTAAGCCACTTCATAGAATTTTGGGGAGTGAAATCCTACTCCTTATAAGGGAAAAATCCTTATGGAGCACTTAATCCAGTTGGACATACTAGCATCCATGAGATGAGGTGGGATATATCCAAAGGTGTTTGGTTGAGTGATGTCATTGTGAGGCTGCTCTGTCGTCTCTCAAGGGTCATGGTAGTTGAGGAATGGCCTCTAGGTAGTATCACACCCATCTTCAGAAGGAGAAAGAAAGAGGATCCAGGGAACTACAGGCCAATTGTACAGCCTTCACTCCTTCCTAAACTGTTTCAAAGCAAATGCCTTCAGATGCCTTTGTTAAACATACAAAAGACAGCAGTGATCAACAGCATCCAGCCTGGTTGTGCGGAGGGCAATTCATGCCTGACTAACAGCATTGCCTCTTGTACAAGACTGCAGGGATGGTGAAAAACCGAGGGCAGTGATTGTTACATACATGGATTTTAGTGAGGCCTTTCCCATTGCCTGTTGTGTAGTCCCTTTACAACCAAATGGGTGAGTTATGTGATGGGTAAGTGGACTATAAGGTAGGTGGAAAACTAGATGACCTGCTGGGCTCCAACTGCTGTGACCAGATATTCAGAGTACAACTGGGGACTGGAATCTATAAAAAAAGTCTCAGGAATCAGTACTTAATAGTATTCAATGTTTACAGTAGTGGCCTGATGATGGGATGGTGTGCATGTGCAGCATGTGTGTGGAGGACCCACAACTGGGAAGAGCAATCAGGACACTGTAGGGCAGGGCTAATTGTCATAGGGACCAGGACAGGCTAGAGAAACCAGCTTACCAAAACCATAAGTAGTTTAACAAGAGCAGGAGCAAGGCCTAGCATCTAGGGAGGAATAATGACAGGAAAGTGTAACAGCTGTGGGCTGTCTTCCACAGAAGCAGCTCGGCAGAAAATAATAAGCCTAGGCTATTCATGCCAAGCCTCCTCCAATTGTGTGGATAGAAATGGTGCTGGGATCATGCTAGTTCTCTGAGGGTGTGATGCAGGAGCTGTCACAGCCCTTTTGTCTTTCCTGGACCCATAGGCTTCCCACTTCATGGAGTGTGAGCTTGGGCTCATGTCCCAGGCTGAGCTTGTGGAGAGTCAGAGGGGCTCACAGTTCTCCCCTAGGGCTTTCCCTTCTCGTGAATGCCTGCTGTGGCTGGTCTGGGAGTGGACAGGGAAGCTGAAGGATTGTAGTATGAACTGACTTTTGATTTACCCTCCTAGCAGCAGGAAAATATGTTTCTAAGTTTCACATCTTTTCAATTTAAACGGCTATTGCTTTCTCAAGTATTTTTTTCTTTGATCTGCTGTGTAACTCTTCCTTCAAGGCCTTATTGCTCTCTCCTTTTGCTCCTGATGGAGGAATCAGGGACAGCTGTAATCACTGCATCCACAGCAGCTCTGATTTTCCTTCTTGACTTTTACCTTCACCCTCTTTATTTCTTTCTAATGCACTTGAGAGAGGGGCAGATTGATGAGGTTATGTGGGGGCATGGAATTATTTTGTCAGTGGGGTTATCTGAACAGGGACCTCATCAAATGGGATGAGAAAAAAGTGGAGGCAATAAGAACAACATAGAGACAGACACTGAATGAATGCATGGAGAATCTGAGAAGAAACAAACCCCATCATTCACAACATTTGATGGGCTATCAATAAATCACAGGGCCACTTCCAGGAAGAGCAGCCTGGACTTTTCAACTGATACAACTGTGAACCAGGACGCAGACTGGGATCTGTGTGGAACAGACCTATACAAACCCACAATGAGACATGCAGGGAGAGGGGAGCAAGAGGCTGAGAGCTGTGTAGAAGGGGCCTCTCAGTTCTCCTGACTGATTGAGCCATACTTATCATCACCACAGTCTGTCTTGTCACCTTAGTAATTCTTTTCTTGACTGCACCATCTCACTCCATTTCGCACACACGTGCTGCAAGAACAAAATTCCAGTTACTGAGCGTACCAGCATGAGTGGTTTTGATACCAGCTGATAGAGTCAGACTGGGGCTGAAGGTGTCCCTGGCCTATGCTGTCAGCTGCTGAAGCCAGGAGGATCTCTGCACAACTACTGGAGCACAGGAGGGCCTTGGCCTTCAGCCACATGTAGCAGGGGCAGGTGTTGTCCGCAAAACCAGCTCAGCTACTTGGAGTATCACAATATCATAGAATGGCTTAGCTTGGAAGAGACTTTAAAGATCATCTAGTTCCACCTCCCCTGCCATGGACACGGTTACCAACTATCGTTAGGTCAGGCTGCACAGAGTCCCATCCAACCTGGTGTTGAAATCCTCCAGGGATGGGGCATCTACAACTTCTGTGGGCAGCCTGTTTCAGTGCCTCACCACACTCTCAGTAAGGAATTTCTTCCTAACATTTAACTTAAATTTCCCCTCTTTTAATTCAAAGCCATTCCCCCTTCTCCTGTCACCATCAGATGGTGTAAACTGTTGATCTGTTTCATGCTTATAAGCAATCATCGAGTCCTGGAATGTTGCAGTAAGGTCTCCCCAGAGCCTTTTCTTCTCCAATTTGAATAAGCCCAGCTCTCAATCCCTCTTCATAAGAGAGGTGCTCCAGATTTTCTTGGTCTTCCTCTGGACTCACTTAAACAGCTCTTTATCCTTCTTGTGCTGGAGGCCCTGGCCTGGACACAGTACTCCAAGTGGGGCCTCACAAGAGCAGAGTAGAGTATGACAATCAACTCTTGCTCTGCTGGCCACCCTTCTTTTCATCCAGCTCAAGACACTGTTGGCCTTCTGGGCTACAAGCACGTGCTGCTACCTCATGTCCTCCTTTTTGAGCACCAGGACTCTCAAGTCATTCTCCACAGGGCTGCTCTCAATGAGTTCTCCCAGTCCGTAGACATATCTAGGGTTGACTCAACCCAAGTGCAACTCCTTGCACTTAGACTTGTTGAATTTTCATGGTTGTCATGATCCCACTGTATGACAACAATTCCTTTTGTTGCATCAAGTGCACCTCTCAGCTTAGTGTCATCAGCAAACTTTCTGAGGGTACATTCAATTCCTCTATCTACATCACAGATAAAAGATGTGGAAGAACACCAATCTCATGACAGACCCCTGGGGGACACCGCTTATCGCCAGCCTCCATTTGGGCGTAGAGCCATTGTCCACAGCTTTCTGGCTGAAAGCATCCAACCAACTCCTTATTCACTGAATAATCCAGCCTTCAAATCCGTATTTCTATTACATAGAGATAAGGAAGTGGTACAAGACCATGACAAAGGCCTTGCACAAGAGCAGGCAGATGACATCCTTGGTCCCCTAATGCTATCACTTCATCACAGAAGGTCATCAGATTGGTTGGACATGATCTTCCCTTAGTGAAGCCATGCTGGCTGTCTTGGATTGCCTCCTCATCTCCATGTGCCTTAAAATGTCTTCCAGGAGGATCTACTCCATGATCTTCCCAGGCACAGACATGAGGCTTTCTGGACTGTGGTTCCCTGGGTCTTCCCTTCTTGCTTTCTTAAAAATAAGTGTGATGCTTCTCTTTTTCCAGTCACTGGGGACTTTGCCTGGCAATGATGATTTTTCAAATATGATAGGCAAGGCTTAGCAACAACATCAGTGAGTTCCTCCAGGAATATGGGAAGCATGTTGTCTGACCTCATAATCTTGTACGCATTCAGTCTCATCAGATGGACTTGAACTTGCTCTGCTCTTACAGTCAGAGGGATTTTGCTCCCTTGACGCCCACCTACAGGTTCAGGGACATGAGAGACCTGGGAAGCCTGACTACCAGTGAAAACTGAGGCAAAGAACTCATTGAGTACTTCAGATTTCTCAATGTCTATTGAGAAATCTATTCTCCCTTCTCATTTATCAGAGGGGAGACATTCTCCTTTGCCTGTCTCTTCTGACCAATATACCTATAGATTCCCATTTTGTTGTTTTTCACATTTCTCAGCAAGTTCAGCTCTGTTTGCTCCTAGACTATTCCAATAATATCTCTGCATGTCTGGAAAGACATCCTGTATTATTCCCAGGACACCCATCCCAGCTTCCACTGACTATACCTTTCCTCCTTATCCCTCAGTCTGTCCAACAAGTCCCTGCTCAGCAATACTTTTCCTGCCTTCTCTGCTTCATTTCTTACACTGTAGGATGGAGAGCTCTTTTGCTCTCAGGAAGGTATCCTTAAAGAACTGACATCATTGTTCTGTTCCAGTGTCCCTAAGGACGGTTTCCCAGGGTATCTCAATTAAAACAGGATGCAGGCAGGCAATAGGAGAGATGACATTAATAATCCAATTTATTCTCAATAATCTAACTTATTCTCTAGGAAGATTTTGCTATTATAAAGAGAACTGGCAAAATGAAATTCTATTGATCCTTCGCAGATCTCAGTTTTAAATGGCAGATAACTCCAGCCCAGAAGCACCTACAGGATATTGCCCTAAAGTCTGGCACCATGTGTGGTATGCATAGAAGGTTTCAGTGCCGGAGTGGCAGCAGGAGCTGGCATCCAGGCCAAGGCCAAACCCAAGGGTGATCTGGCTGAAGGCTCCACCCAGTGTCTACAGGGGACCAACAGGGAGCCTGGCCAAGCCAGGAGGTCAACAGAAGGCCAGGCCTGACACAGGCTGTCGTTTGTAAAGACTGCCATTCACGTGACGTGCTCCAGGCTCTAGAGGACATGTCTAAGCAGAGACACATCAAGGCAAGGATGGACAGCCATTGACTAGGGAGTACCTAGGGATGACTTCCTCTGCTTCAAAAGATGGTGCCTGAAAGATGTAATCCCTGCAGTGTGCACGGGCCTCCAATATCTAGAGCAGTGATGGATTCTCCCCAGCTGATTCCCACTAAAGGCATGGCTTTCTCCTTTGGCCATCTGTGTGCAAACGCACAAAACAAGAACACGGAAGGAGACACTAGAGGATGCAGCAAGTGTTTAATGAGTCTGAAGAGGGAAACGACATCAGTTCAAGTGCAGACACCAAGTGTGGGGAGGAGCAGGAAGAGACACGACTCTGCTCCCCAGTCCTATGACAGCATTGCCACCAGGTCCGCACTCATTGGCCAAGAGATGTAGAGAGGCTTGCAGGTCACTCGAGGCTGATTTTGAGGGTATTAAGAGAGATCTCGGAGGCCAAAGGACAACAAAGATATTAGATAGGAAGGGAGAGCGAAACAGAGTATTGGTAGTCTTTCTCCACGTTGTCAGTGATGCCCAGCTGGCCCTCCCTGTTTATCTTGACAGGGCAAGAACAGCAGCACAACATTTGTTCTACAGTCCAGTGCCGTGTTCTGATTTCCAGGGGGACCTTGCCTGGGACCAGGGTCCGGCATCCTTAGCAGGGGGGACACCTTCTGCCACAGTAGCGGTTGGCAATGCAGGAGAGGTCAAAGCCCCCCGAGGTGATGGGCACGCCCTGACAGCTGAGGATGCTGCCAACAGCAGCGGAGGTGGAGGATCCCACGGCGGTGTTCTGTGGGAAGGATCTGAGGATGGGTCCGGGCAGGGTCACCACCACGGGAGAGGGCTCAATGACGATGGTGGAGTCCTGGCACTGCCTGACACAGGGCTCATTGCAGCTGCTGGCCAGAGGGGTGGGGCCGCACGGCTGGCATGGTACACACATGAGTTACAGTAGGACATGTCTCGGGATATGTGCACCTGTTGGGAGAGAGGGCCAAACAGAGGAGGTGGAGAGTGTAGAGCAATCTGACATCCCACCATGAAGGAGCCAAGGCACATGCAGTGTTGGGAGTTGGTGGGATAGTTATGGCCTTCTTGGTCTCATCCTGCCAGATCCCAGAAAGAGCCACAGAGATATATCTAGCTTCTCACTAGACTATAGACCACAAGCTACCTCAGTACAGACCCAGACTCACGCCACAAAAAATTTTCTCACCACTTTCCTCCCCCTTGACAAGCAGTGCAATGATTTGGCATGGAACAAAGCTGATAGCTGATGAGACATGTACTACCCCAAGTCCATCTTTTGGTGAATGAAGGGGACAAAAAGGGACCTCACACTCACCTGGTTCCAAAGAAGAAAAAGGCAAGAGTACTGGATGATAGGGCAAGGAGCTGAGGTCCCTTCTATAACTACACTGCCCCATATTCAGAGAGATCACTTATAGCAGTGATTATTTTCTGACAATCTCTTCTTGAATGCAGATGATCCCAGATAATGATACGGGTCACGTAGTGGCTTCCTGTGCTGTTTAATATTATTTCCAGCTTTAGATCATTCCCATTGCTCACTGAAGGTATCTTTTGAGTGGCAAGAATGGAGCCCCAAGCATTTCCACACAACAAACACCAGTGTGGGCAACAGACTCAGAGAATGAGCTGAAAGAGTCCAGCAAAGGCAATTGATATCAGCCTGATTCACTCCTTTGGGGCTCTTATGGGCCCTTCTGGCAAGAGGTGTACCAGCTCCTGAGTGTGAAGTTATCCTACTTGACACTGCTCTCTGAAAAATAGTACTGCCCTGTTTTCTCTCCAACTGTTTCGATCTTGGTGTGAGGCAAGAATTTGTGCAGAGTCCTTTCCACATCACAAAAGAAAGGGCCAACAGCAAATGATCTAACAAATGGGCAGTTTTTGTATGAAATAATAAGAAAAGCCGTATAGACAGCAAGTAAAACTGTTCTGCACTTTGTGCAGAATTGGACAGAACCAGGCAGATTTTTCTGAAATTACACTGTGTAGTTCCTTTGCATAGAGATACGTGTGCATATACAGAACTGTGTTGCAAGATGGGAAGAGCACATCTCACAGCAAACAATGCCCTAAATGTGCAGTGGTGCTCAGCACTTGCTCTCCAGTCCAGCTTCTGCTGGCTTCTGCTGTGCTGCTGCTTAGATTCCCTCAGCCCTGCTGCCTTGATGCAGCAGGCATCAGGTCCTCGTGAGATAGGCCAAGTATGGGTCATGATTTTCCATCCCAGCCTGCTATAAAGAACATCTTATTCCCCTCCCTCAGGATTCTTAAGGAGGCTTAGAGGACTCCCACGTTCTCTAGAAAGGGCAGATCTGTCCAGAGCTGCAGGAACACTCTTCTGCATGAGCTGCTGATCTCTCAGATCCTTCTCGTGGCCTTTGCTCCTGCCCCACATGGAGTTTGTAGGCACTAGCCTATTTTCTGCTTCCATGATATAAGGAATATATGTTTTTTTTAATTTATTTTTTTTTTTTTTGCTGTTTCTATGGGCATAATGAAATGGAAAGGAAAAAAAAAGCTCTCTATGGATAGAACCTACGCAGTGAAACATGGCAAAATTCCACTTTATTCAATACGATTGTGCTCAATAACAGCATTCCTACCAGGTGAACGGATATAAGATTTAATTGCTTACCATTATCTGGGATGGTCTGCATTCAAGAGGCGCTAGTCATAAAATAATCACTACTATAAGCACTGCCTCTGGATATGGGACATCTTAGGTCCATTATAAAAGGCAGCCCAGCTCCTTGCTTTCTCATCCACTATTCTTGCCACCTTCTTCTTGGGAACCAGGTGAGTGTGAGGTCCCCTTCTTGTCTCTCTCACTTTCCACATGGAGGCCTGAGCTCCGTGAACTTCTCATCTGCTATCAACACTGTTCTATGTCAAATCTTGGAGCTGCTTGTCACTGAAGAGGGAAGAGGGGAGAAAGTTTGTCTTGGAGGGAAGCTGGGCCTGCATTCAGGGGACTTCTGGGCTAGGGTCTAAGCAGTAGCTGAATAGGCAGAAGAGGATCTATCTGGATCCTGACAGGAGGAGGCCAAGATAGCCTTGGCCCTCTCTAGAATGCCTCCAGCACCCAGTACTGCATGTACCTTGTTTTCCTCACAGTGGGATCACGGATTGCTCTACACTCTCCACTTTCTTTGCCCAACCCTCTCTCCCAACAGGTGCACATCTATCCCTGAGACATGTCCTGCTGTAACCCGTGTGTACCATGCCAACCCTGTGGCCCAACCCCGCTGGCCAGCAGCTGCAATGAGCCCTGTGTCAGGCAGTGCCAGGATTCCATTATTGCCATTGAGCCCTCTCCTGTGGTGGTGATCCTGCCCGGACCCATCCTCAGCTCCTTCCCACAGAACACCGTTGTGGGATCCTCCACCTCCGCTGCTGTTGGCAGCATCCTCAGCTGTCAGGGAGTGCCCATCACCTCGGGGGGCTTTGACCTCTCCTGCATTTCCAGCCGCTACTGTGGCAGAAGGTGCAACCCCTGCTAAAGGTGCTGGACAATGCCCCAGACAAGGACCCCCACGATCTCAGGACATGGTGCTGGACAGAAGAACAGACTCTGTGCTGCTGTTTTCTGAGTAGATGACCCTCACCGGCTTGCCCTGTCAGGACAGACTGGAGGGGCCAGCCTGGCTTCTCGGACAACGTGGCCACTGTCTACCAATATTCTCTTCCACGCTTTCTCTTTTCTTTGTTGTCTTCAACTCTCTGTGAAGGTCCCAGTAACGAGCTGAGTGACCTGCTAGCCTCTCTCCTTTGATGGCCAGTTAGATGGGTGTCCCTTGGCAACTCTGCCATGGGAAAAGGGGAACAGATTCTTGTCTGCTCCTGCTGCTCCCCGCACTTGGGATGTCCACTTGAACTGACGTCATTTCCCTCCTTAGACTCATTAAACATTTGCTGCATCCTTCATTGTGTTCCTGTATGATTTTTCCTACTTTTGTTTACTATGGTCAGATGACGAAAGTCTTGCCTTTGATGGGAATTAGCACAAATCCATCACTCTCCTAAGAGTTGGAGGATGGGGCACACTGTAGACATTCATCCTTCAGTCAAGGCCACATCTAGAGCAGCCTCGCCTATTGATCACATGGCCTGGCCAGGCTCCTTGGTAGTCTAGGACAGTCACTGAATGGATCATCTAGCCAGGTCACTTCAGGATTTGCCCTTGATTTGAGCCCCATTCTGATCTCTCACCCTAGGCCTTCTGAGCTGTCAGGAAAATTTCCATGGTAACAAAAGCCCTGCTTGGCTGTGACCTGTCCCGGAGAGAAGAGATGCTCCGCAAACACTTCAGTGAGGTCTGGTGTGCTCACACACAGTCCTGGTCCAGTCGGGATTAAAACACCAATGTCTGACAAGCATTTGTCCTTTGCAGACCTACAAGTATCCAAAAGGAGGTTATTACAAACTGTTCATTCAAACTGCAGGACCAGCTGGAGGCCTTCTTAGCAAGCCATTAAAGTTAGAGAACTGGTAGGTACAGATGATATGAATGGTGTCCCTCTTCTCTACTATAATTTGTCCTTCTTGATGGGCGGTGATGGTCTGCTCCATGGCATCTGGGAAAAAAACAAAGTTCAACACGTGCAGGGAAACTAAAAGGAGATACAAGGTGGTGGAAGGGAAAGATCCTGGACCTTTGGTTTGCAGCAAGAGTCCCAGGGACAGAAACAACAAAGCAGTGGGTCTCTTTGGACAGGAAGTCTGAGACAACAGATTAGCATAGATCCATAATAAAATAGTGCCCATTACCTCCTACAGAAATACTTCCCAAGGAGTGCTGTCTTCAGTCTCTATTCTCCTGCTACCCAAAGCAGCTGTCAATATTACATTAAGATGAAAGGTACCCATCCCCAGAGGAACTCATGTCTCTTCAGTCAGGTCTCAAGAGGATAACGCTGTGTTGAGCAGTTTCCCAATTTCTTCAAAACCATAGGTTGACAGGAGTTATAGCCATTGACCTCTGGTGAGCAGTTTTCACTGCTAATCTGACAAGATAATCTATTCATGGCAACAAGTAGTGGCAGAAATCATTTTCATGGGCACAAAAAGAACTCATCTTTGAGTTTTCTCCAGCCTCAAGATTATTCCAGCTCTCCAGCCCCAGCTGAGGCCAAGAAAACAGAAACAATAAGCGTGTTAAGAGAGCAGGTTCTTTCGTATCTTTTTCCCACAGTTCTCCATGACTGAAAAGCCATGGAATGGTCTCCCACTAAAATTTACAGGAGGACTAAGGCATTCATTTTTTCAGGAAGTTATAAGGATCAATGAACAGGGAAAGATAAACATCCCTCACAGTCCTTATCACAGGTACTCAGAGTACCAAAAACATTAGAGCCATATAAAGTATCTTGATGCTGTGCATTAGTATTGCCCACATATTCTGGTTTATTTACTGTTGAGGTGGCTTTTCTTGTAAACCTTTGAATCCTAATGTCTTTCTGTCTCCTTGTGCTTGGGAAGCACAAGGAGATAACCAACATTAACCTCCCACAAAGATGCAAATGTTCACTTTCTCACTTTGTCCACCTTCCAGTCTCCCACAGAGATCTCCCATCACCCATCACCCTTCTCCCATCTCCTCTTTTTTCTTCTCATGTTTTGCCTACTTCTGTATCTGGATGTCTAGTGTCTCCTTCTGAAATTTCTCCCCAATGCCCACCACCATCCTCAGCACAAAGAGGTGTATCTCACCTCAGAATGTCTCACTGTAAACACCTTCATGTTTATTCCCTCAGGGAAGAAAAATTTTCAGGGACCATGTCTGGATTTCTCAACTTCCACCACAGCTGCACTCCAGGGCTAGCTCTTTGAATCCCAAAGCAGGCATTGCAACACAGGAGCAGAGAGAAAATGATCCCCTAGGCAACCAGCTGTTTCTTCTTGGGCAGAAAGCGAGAACACAGGGAATCCTCACACAAAGAAATGGTGATTACCCAAAGCTGGAGAAGAGATGTGAAAAGCTGTGGAATAGCTCCAGGGTTTGAATAGGAAATCTTCTCACCTGTTTGGCTCATGGGTCTTACTCATCTGCTGAGGATTTCATTTATCCTCCTATGCACGTCCAGGAAGACATTTCCCCTCCCTTGGGCTGTGTTGGGCAGGATGGAATATACAGGATTGAAAATACAAACACAGTCATATCTCCTACCAAGGATCCTTTTCTCCAATGCTAATCATCAGTTTCCCCAAAATCAGTCTCCTTTTGAACCCATGTCTGTTTCACTGACTGTTTTCCCAGACTTCAAGTCTGATTTCAGCTGTAAAAGTCACTTGAGGTGTTCTTAATGATAAATCTCTCTGCTGCACAGGATGGGGAGTCAGAGACCCAGACTCACCAGAGATAATAACCGGTCAAGCAGAGATATAACCACTCCCAAGGCACCTTTGTGTTACATGCTACAGGCAATGATGTGGGCTCAGTTTACAGAGACAGTGTTAACTTGGAGCTTGGCATCCCCCACATAGAGAAGTAACAGGGCATTCTCTGCAGACAATGAAAAGAAGAACCTCACTGAATCTGCCCTAGCTCTGAATCTGAATTGATGATTATCCACCAGCAATAGCACTTTAAGGGGCCAGGCACCTGAGGGCCTCATATTGTATCAGAACATGTGCCATTAGAACAGGGATTGGAACTGTTGCTGGAGAAGTTTAATTGCATCGTTATGCAGTCTCACACCAAGATGACTGTTTGTGTTGGGAATTGGACCATTTCTGTGCATGATATGAGAAGCCAGAAACTCATATTTACACTGCCTGTCCATACATCCCTCTATCTGTCACCTCATCAGCTCTTCCCTTTTCCACTGTCTGTCTCACTTTTTGTAATCTAAAAGAATAAATAAAGCTGATCCATGCCTTTTATTGCAGGCTCGTGTCAAATCTCATACAACAGTTCGACAGTTTATAGTGCTTTCAGCAGTATCTCACCAGGCACTGATTCCATCTGTTGTCTCTATATCTACTACTGACATGTGTAACAGTCAGTTTTTCATTTGAAGGAGAGGTAAGTTTTCCTGCTTCTCCTTCTTTTTATGCTTTCTACCAAATATTTTCTCCTTAATTCCTGCCGGGGCCTTCTGCAGTAGTTCATCTCTCTTTGCTTTGACCTAGCCTTCCTTGTGTGGCTTAGAGGGCTTTGTCCCCTCCTACCTATCTAAACCTCATTTAATTATTTTGGGACATAAGGTCTGAATGCAGTATGCTCTCTTCCATAGCTGTTGTCTCTTTCTCAAAAGACTGATACAAAAAAAAATACATAGAAATGTATCTGAAACCATAAGAAGAAATGCAGAAAGTGTTATTTCTCCTTTTATGCTCTTTAGTTCTGATTTGGAACCAATGTCATTTCTCATGTGAACAAATGAGCATTGCAGGGCTGGGAACATCTGGACCCCTTACTTTGAACAGCACAGCAAATAGCCCTACCAGAGACCCCCAAGATGACATCTCTGGATGTCATCTCTAGTGTTTAATCCATGTCTTCTGACTGCACTGACGCATTCGTATCCGGGAAATCTTGGTGCATCTCATTGCAGCTCTCAAAAAAGCATGCGTGAAGGAATGGGCATGACATAAACCAGGAAATGCAAAGGCAGCATAGAGGGAAACAGCAGCACATTCCATGTCATTAGCTGAGAAGTTTTCCGTTCATTATGAGCATATTACAAAATTGTCACTTATGCAAAGACTGCCTTTGGGCCTGAGGCAGTGCAGGACCAGTATAAAAGCTAGCCCAACTCTTTGTTCTCTCAGCCACTTCTCTCGCCTCCTTCTCCTTCAGAACCAGGTGAGTTGGAATCTCCTTTCTTCTTCACCTTCATCTCTAGCCTTCAAGGACATCTTACGCAGTAGCTGATCCTTGGTCTTCTGTTAGTGCTCTGAGATCCTGGTCATGGGAGAGGGAAGAGAAGAAGCCATCTGTATAGTAAGAAGGCTGAGTCTAGGCAGAAACATCCCTGGGCCCAGTTGCTATTTGAAGGACTTTGGTGGGCTCTGACAAAGAAACCCTTGTGCCATGCTGCACAGTCTCTACCTTTCTTCTCTAACAGGTGTAGGTTGCAATGTGTTCCTCAGGTGACCCTGTGCTGTTTCTTCCCTTCCCTTGTCCCCAGGTCTACCATCAGCCCCAGGACATGTCCTGCTCCGACAAGTGCCTGCCGTGTGAGCCCTGTCAGCCATGCCTGCGCTGTGGCCCAAACCCTCTGGCCAGCAGTTGCAATGAGCCCTGTGTCAGACAATGCCAACCTTCTACCGTTGTTCTTGAGCCCCCTACTGTGGTGGTGATTTTCCCTGGCCCCATTCTCACCTCCTTCCCACAGAACACTGTTGTGGGATCCTCCACCTCTGCTGCTGTAGGCAACATCCTCAGCTGTGACGGAGTCCCCATCAACTCTGGGTGCTGTGACCTTTCCTGTATTACCAGTTGCTACTGTGGAAGAAGGTGCCCTCCCTGCTAGAGCTATGACTGAGCTCAGAGAAGGATGCCCACATATAAGGAACCCAGAAGATGATGCTGGATTGACAACAGAGATCTTGGTGATTGCTTTCAACAGAGGCTGAGCATCCCCTGCTCCTTTTTTTCTTTGTTACTTACTACTCCTCTGGGCCATGAGGTCCCTCAAACACAGCATAAGGGGGCACTTCCTGGTTCTTCTCCTTCTGCAGGGCAGCCAGTTGGCTGTCCTGTGGGAACTCCCTCTTCATTATGGAGCACTGACTCTCTCACCTGCTTACGGTGATCCTTTCCCTGAGGCTTCTCCTTGGAGCCATTTCTTTTGCCACTAGACTCATTAAACTCTGCTGCATCACAGTCTGTGGCTCTGTGTGGTCCTTGCGTCTGTGGGCACTCTCTGAAGATGTCCAAGTAGAAAGGAATTACTTCGAGAGAGGTAAAATGGGCACAAGTGCACTCCATCATTGCTAGAAGAGAATGATGGGACTCAGTGCATTCAATCCCTTTGAGGCACTATTCCTTAGAGTTGAGGATGACACTTCAGACTACTTATTGCCAATGACAATATCTTTCCCTTACTGCATTTGGGCCCAGAAATATTTCCCTGGACTCAGAGCACGATGTGCAGATGAGGGGTCCAAGGACTGGAAAACTACTATCTTATTGCTATCACAGAAACATGGTTGGATGACTCACATTACTGGAATACCATGATTCAGGGCTATAAGGTTTAGAAAGGGTAGGCAAGGTAGGAGGGGTGGAGGAGTTGCCCTCTGTGTTCTGAAGTGAATAGACTACAAAGAGCTGTCTCTGAGAAATAGTTATGAACAGGTTGAGAGCTTATGGTTTAAAATTAAGGACTGGACCAATAAAGAACATCTGGTGGTCGGGGTTTACTACAGACCACCTGGACAAGGGAAGCCTGTTGGTGAGGCTTTCTTGCTTGAGATGCAGGATGTCATGCTCACAGCCTCTCATCCTAATGGGAGATCTCAGACATCCAGATATCTGTTGGGAAAACAACATGGTGAGCTGCAAGCAATCCAGAAGACTCCTGGAGTCCATTGATGACAACTTTCTGGTACACGTATTGGACAGACTGACAAGAGGTGAAGTGTTGCTGGACCTGGTACTCACCAAAGTGGAAGAGATCATTAAAGGGGTTAAGATCTAAGGTAGCCTGGGCTGTAGCGACCATGCCCTGGGTGAGTTTGTGATCTCAAGGAGCACAGGCCTGGCAAAGAGTGGAATCAGGACCCTGAACTTCAAGAGAGCCAACTTCAAGCTCTTTAAGGAATTGTTGGTAGAGATTCCCTGGAAAGCTGTCCTTGGGGACAAAGGAGCAGAACAGAGCTGGCGGCACTTTAAAGATGCCTTTCTGAGAGCACAACAGCTCTCCATTCCCAAGAATAAGAAATCAGGCAGATGAGGCAGGAAATGTCATGGCTGAGTAAGGGCCTGCTGGTCAGGCTGAGAGAAAAAAAAGGAAAAGTATCAGCAGTGGAAGCTGAGATGTGTGGCCTGGGAGAATATAGGGATGTTGTCTGGATGTGAAGGGATGGGATCAGGAAAGCAAAGGCACAGATAAAACTGAACTTGGCAAGGGATGTGAAAAACAACAAGAAGGGTTTCTTTAGATACAATGAGCAGAAGAGACAGGCAAAGGAGAGTGTACCCCTTCTGATAAATGAGAATGGAGAACTGGTTTCAATGGACATGGAGAAGACTGAGGTACTTAATGAGTTCTCTGCCTTGATCTTCATTGCCACTTGGGCTTCCCATATCTCTCGTGTCACTTAACTTCTATATAGGTGTTAGGGAAGCAAAATCCCTCCCAGTGTAAGAGCAGAGCAAGTCCAGTTCCACCTCATGAGCCTGAATGTGTATAAGACCATGGGGCCAGTTGGCATGATTCCCAGGGTTGTGAAGAAACTGGCTGATGTGATTGCCACACCTCTCTCCATCATATCTGAACAGTCATGTCTGTCAGGTGAAGTCCCCAGTGACTGGAAAAATAAAAACATCACTTTCATATTCAAGAAAGGAGAAAGGATGTCCCAGGGAACTACATGCCTGTGAGTCTCATGTCTGTGCCTCATGTGAGTGAGTCTCATGTGAAGATCATGGAGCAAATCCTACGGGAAGACATTTTAAAGCATATGCAACATGAAGAGATGATTCAAGACAGCCAGCATGGCTTCACAAAAGGCAGATTGTGCCTGACCAATCTGATGATTTTCTGTGATGGAGTGATGGCGTCAGTGGACAAAGGAAGAGCAACTGATGTCATCTACTTGGACTTGTGCAAGGCCTTTGACATGTTTCTGCACCACATCCTTATCTCTAAATTGGAGAGATAAGGATTTGAAAATTGGCTTATTCAGTGGATAATGAATTGATTGGATGGTCCTAGCCAGAGAGTTGTGGTCAAAGGCTCTACATATAGGTAGAGGCCAGTAACGAGCAGTGTCCCCTAGGAATCCATCTTGGGATCAGTACTCATCAACATCTTTTTCAGTGACATAGACAGTGTACCCTTGTTGTGGTTTCATGTGCTACAGAGGGATAAAGAAGGGAGAGAAAGCCTTCCTGTCTCCTTTCACTCTCCCATCCCCTTTTTGGGAAGAAGAAAAACAAAAATGATCCAATTAAGATAAGGAGAGATAACGAATTTACTACAAATGGTAAAAGAATGTGAGGTAATTATATAAAAAAAGAGTTACTGGAAATAAATCAAAAAATGGGAGAGAAGGCTGACCATGCTGCTAATGTGCTTTCTGAAAGCAAAGAGTTCGCCCCCGTCACCTGGAATTGGAGTTCACATACGGAGTAGTGGAGGCTTCCTGGGAAACATAGTCAGTTTCTTCTCAATGTAACTTCCTCTTGGTGAGACAGAACTCATGAGACTGCTAGAAACACAGGACCAGGAAGTGCAGCTCCACAGTGCACTGTGCTCCAGCACCCAGCATCTTGCCGTATGATGTTGTGGTATGGAATACTGACAAAAACCAGGACAACCCTCAGCAAGTTTGCTTATGACACCAAAGTGAGTGGTGCAGCTGACACAATAGAAGGGAGGAACACCATCCAGATGGACCTGGACTTGCTTGAAAAGTGGGCACATGCAAATGTAATGAGGTACGTCTAGAGGGTGGGAGAAAAACTCATTGAGAGCAGCCCTGCAGAGTCATTTTTTGTGGTCTGATAGCGATAAGACAAGGGGGAATGGCTTTAAACTAAAAGAGGGGAAATTTAGGTAAGATGTTAAGAAGAAATCATTTACTCAGAGGAAGATGAGGCACTGGAACAGGCTGCCCAGAGAAGTTGTGAATGCCCCATTCCTGGAGGCTTTCAATGAATGGGGCCCTGGGCAAGGTGGTTGGAACTAGATGATCTTTAAGGTCCCTTCCAACCTAAGCCATTTTATGATTTTGTGATTCCGCTATCCTCAGTTGAGGCATCTACGTTTTACAGGAGGCCGAGGGTGGCCAGTAGACTGATAAATTCCTTGATGCTCATGAGTTGAGTAGCTAGGAAATGAATGAGTAGCTCTCCGAGGCATTGAGAAGATAGAAACAGCAGTGATCATATGCAAAGATTTGCAGGGACTCCTGTCCTCTCAGTCTGACAGGGTCACCCAGCCCTTTTTATAGCCATGTGAGAACAGGCCAGGACAAATGGATCAGGTGGAAATCACTGCAAGAAATCCCCCAGTATGTCTGAGGACGTTTTCCTCATGAGCGAGATTATATTCATTGTGTATAATTCTTTTTATTAGATCTTTCAGAGTCCATGTCTGTCTTGTCTATCTGCTCTGATCAGGTAGCTGTAGAAGCCAAGATTTACCCCGAGCCTTCTCTTCCCCAGGGTGAGCAGGCCCTATCAGCCTGCCTGCATTTCAGGTTCTTCATCCCCTGAACCACACACGGTGGCCTCTGCTAGACTCACTGCAGTATGTCAGCATTATTCCTGTACTGGAAAGCCCGCAAATTTATGCAGTACTCCAGATGCAGTGTCATAAGTCCCAGACAGAAGGACAAGATCAGTTTTCTCAACATTCTGGCTATACTTTGACTAATACAACTCATGATGTAGTATGCCTTCTCTGCTGCAAGGGCACATTCCTCACTCCAGTCCAGCTTGTCCACTAGGACGTATTTTTCTGTTAAACTGCTTCCTAGATAGTTGGCCCTCAGCAAACACTGGTGCATGGATTTGTTCCTCCCAAGGTCCAAGAGCTTAACACTGTAATTATTGAACTTCTTGAGGTTCTGATCAGCCCATTTCTTCAGTCTATTTAGGTCCCTCTGACTAGCAGACCTGTCCCAAATCTTATTAACTCCTCCCCTCAATTTGGTGTTCTCCACCAGTTTCCTGAAAGTGCATTACATTCCATTTTTCTGAGTGTTAATATAAATGTTAAACAGCAATGATCCTATTATTGATCATTGAAGTGCCCTACTAATTACTACCTGCCAGGTAAACTTTGCATCACTTGTCATGACACTTTGAGCATGGCAGTCCGCAGCATGTCATCCACTTATCCTGCCATGTCTCAACAATTTGGCAATAAACAGCTATGGAAGATGGTACTGAAGATCTTGCTAAAATCAAGGTACACGACATTCACTGCCCTCCCCTTGTTCACGGTGACAGTCAACTCATCACAGGAGGCAATGAAGTTGATTAGGAATGATTTGACCTCAGTAAACACTAGCTGACTGCTCCCAATTACCTTCTTGCCTTTCATGTGTTCAGAAATATTTTCTTGGAGTGATTTACCCCTTAATGTTTCCAGTAACCACAGGATGGTTGACTGGCCTGCACTTCATCCCTCTTCTCTGCCCTTATGAAAATGGAGGTAGTTTTACAATCTTCAGAAACTTCTCCCTATTATTTTTCAAAGAGAATAGAGCAGCCATGCAATGACTAGATGCCTTCCACCTGGTTCTGTGGACTCATGTGTCTCCAGAGTCTGTTAAGTTTCCTTAGTTACTTCTTTCTCTCCTGTGAGTGCAGGTTAATTTCCACATGCTCTGCTGGCATGCCCAGGGACTGTGGAGGTCTGAAGACAAGTTTTTTTTAATGAAAACCAAGAAAAAAAGTAAGCATTGAATTTGTCGGCCTTTTCCCAATCCCTTGTCACTTGGTGCCCTGCCCCACTGAGCAATGGGCCCACGCTCTCCTTTGCTTTCTTACTGCTGCCAAAGAACGTAGAGACACCTTTGTTTTAACCCTCAGTTCTCTTGATAATTTCAATTCCAACAGATCACTGGCATTTCTTATCCAATTCCCATACATGCACGTAGTGTCACTGTGCTACTACCAGGCAACCAGTTCCTTATTCCACCTTCTGAGTCCTTCCTTTTGTTCTTCATGATCAGCTGGGAGCTCCATATTCACATATTTCAGTCCTCTGCTGTGTTTGCTCAACTGAGTCATTCAGGGGAGTTGGTAACATCTCTGACTCAATCAGAGTTTGTGAAGACTCTGAGAAAATATATTTAAGAAAAGATCATGAATAGAGAGAAGGAACAACAAAGAACAGTCAACAGAGGGAAATTGATGGTGTAGCCAGTGACAGTTCCCAGAGGACTGAGGGCCATGGGTAACCAGTTGCTGGAGGATGTACTTCCCTGAAGGGACTGCATCCTGTGCAGGACACATGCTAGAGCAAAGGAAACAAGAAGGGAGGAAAAGAAGAATAAAAGATCAAGGAACAAGCAGAGTCAAAAATAAACTGTAATGGCCACAACCCAGCCTCCTGTGTTGCCTTTTCCCTCACCAAAGGGATTGAATATAATCTGTGGTGATAACAAGGGCAATGGAGACTAGCCAGGTGGGAATGAAGTTGTTTCTTGCAAGAACGCAAGATGTGTTTTTCTTGAGTGTGTGTATGTTTGTCATCTTTGTTTCCCAGTGCCCAAATCTGTATCTAAATATTTAATGTTAAATTCCCAGTCAAGTCTACTCCGCCTGCAACTATAACTGATGATTTCCCTGACTTCATTTGAGCCCACAAGTTTTCTTGCTCTTGTGCTAATTATTTTCTCTCCCGTTCCACTGGGAAGTGTGACTGAGTGGCTGTATGGGTATATAGCTGCTATCCAGGGCCAACCCAGCACAAGCACTGAAGCAGCCCCTGAAGAACAAACTTGGCCCCAGGGCCTGTAAGTCCACAGTAGGTATGCTTTGAGTCTTCTGAGCCGATGCCTCGGATAAGACTACGGATAACTTCTGGAGTCTTTTTATCACTTCTCTGAAGGCAGTTAGGTTATATTTGTAACAAATTTCCTTTCCAGATCAATCCAAAGTCTCTTCTGAACATCCTGTGGTCTGGTGGCTAATATCAACTTCACAAACTATGTGTCCTACATATTTCAATGGCCAATCACAATTGGCTTCACACAAACAGAAGAAGGAAGGCATGACTTCATGGAGTAAGAAGAAAGAAAATGTTTTTTGGTCAAGAAAAAATGATGGATTGACATGATGGAGAAACATATGGTGCAGATGTGAATAGACATCCATTCTGTCAGTCAAGCCACATCTGGTGGTTTCAAAACACTCTATACAAGTATACCATGGAAGAATGGAGAGAGCTCCATCTGCACAGCATCATCTCTGTTGTCTCAGTCTCAGTGACTGAAGCTGGTGAGGAGTCTTCTTATTGCACAAGCTCCCTGTGCAGCCATGGATGTAAATCACTGAGTCACTGACAAGGTCACAAGGGAGTTACAGGGTTTCACATAATTATTACTCACCTATTGGAGTACATTCACAGCAATTAAAAAGTTGTCAAATGCATTCTCAAGGTGGACATGTGGCCCCTGAATAAGAAGGGGTTTTTCGTACCACTGTGGCTGCAGACATGATACCTTGGCTACACTTCATCCAAATGTTGTCCCCTTCCTTAAAAGTGAGGCAGAAAGTAAGGAAAACATTGGAGTGGTCTTACTGCAACCAAGGGAGATAAAATCCAAGAAATATCAGGATAAGGACAATGGGAAGTTCCTAGGAAGTGAACAAAAGTAATAATCGCCTTCAACAAAGAGGGGACAAAGGCATTGTCAGTACACCTGGGTATGATCAAAGCTCAGGTTCCAAATCTTCTAGCAGGAGTGAGGACCAGCTCAGCAGGGACTGCAACATGGACTCTTGGTAGTAAACCTCCTGCCATGCCACAGCCATTTTCTGCTCCTCACTCTGTCCCACTCTCAGAGTGCAAACCACAGATCTTCTCAGCTAACAGCAAAGTCTGCTCATCTGTACACACCCTACCTGGCTGTGACCTGTTTCTGAGGACAGAGGAAACAGGAAGTTTCAAGAAATTCAGTGGAGCAAAGTCTGTGCACTTGGGAACTTGGCAAAAAACACTATACTCAAGGAATTAGTGAGCTTGAGCAACCTATGTCTATTCCATTCGTCTTTACAATTAAAGGCTGAGAAGCTCCTACAATTCCATGAGTACCCCTGTGAAGGAATCTGATGGAATACTGGAACAGCCTTTACTGGCCCATGCTGCATGTCAGTGGATGTTATTACAGAGATAACATCCCAACTTGGCTGGGAGAGAGTTAGTTTTCTTCATAGTGGCTGGTATGGTATTGTCTTGGACTTACAAGGAAAATAACGTTGATAATTGTCATGTTACGAGTATAGTTTGACTTTACCTGCCAGAGCTCCCCAAACACAAGGGCTTTCACTGGATAGATTCAAAAATGGCTGTCTGCTAGAGTGCCTCCAGGATTTTCACTGGACTGTTTCATAAACATTTAAAAAGAAAGATGATTTATTGACGTGATAGACATAACCGGTTCGGGATTGTAGTTGGTAAATGTCCTAGCTGCAATAGCACTAGTATATGACAATAGCACTAGCATTAAGGTGATCATCCCCCTACGAGGGTTAAATCATGACACAGTGCTGATATACAGGTGAAAATGGGTGTCCATGGCATGCAGTATTACATGAGCTAGGCAGGATAGAGATTAGGTCATCCACTTTAAAAATCCTGTGCTTTAGGCTTGCAAAGGCTGAAAACAGCCTATATTCTCTTTGGTGGTCTACCTGTGAAGCACTGAGGACTGTCTGAATATAAAAGAGAGGCAATGAGGAATGGAGGGCTGGGGAAAGAAATGCTGGTGAAAAGGGTCTGAGATCATCAAGAGAGCAGATGTTTCTTCTCTGTTGCCAGATCTCATGCATGATCTTTGCCAACAGTGTCAGCAAGAGTTGAAGAAAGGTTATCAGCATAGCAGCTCCCATTCACAGCTTTCTTCCTACACGGACCTAAGGTTCTCCTTGCTTATTTGAGGCTATGCCAGAAGGTTGGGCTGTGCTCTGCCAATAGCTGTAAATGTGCTACTAGTTCGCAGGTACAAAATCAAGGGGAACAACTCTGGGAGAAAGAGGCTACTCCTGAAAGCACAGATATAAAACAGAGAAAAGCATTTAAGTCACAAATACTCATGGACCTTCTACTTATCATAGTCATTGTAAAAACATAGAGAAATGGAGATGTCATTGTGGTGAACTGACCTTGTCTGGCTGCCAGATGTCAACCCAGATACTCTCTCACTAACGCTCCTTAACAGGACAGAAGAATAAAGTGGAAAAGCTCATGGGTTGAGATAAATAAAGATGGATCACTCACCAGTTATTGTTATGGGCAAAATAGACTCAACCTGGGGAAAACTGGCTTGCCAAGTTGCGTTGCAACTTGCAACTGTGTTGCAGCTGGGGTAGGAACAACTGGAAGAAGCAGAGTGATTTTCATGGGTGACACCCTGGTGCAAGGCAAAGAGGCACTAATCTGCCAACATGATCAATTTTGTAGAGAGATTTGTTGCTTTCCAGGGACTTGAACGTGAGATATCATGGAAAGATTGCCAAGGCTTGTCCACATGTCAGACTATTACCCTCTGCTGCTCATCCGTGTGGGCATAGATGATACCAAGGGCAAATCAGAAACCACCAAAGAAGATTTCACAGTTCTGGAAATTGTAGTAAGGATCCAGGAGCTCAGGTAATTTTCTACTCAATCCTGCCAGTAAGGGGGAAGAACAGGAGGAGGAGGAGGAGGAGGATTTTCCAAGTTAACAAATGGTTGTTGGCATTTGTTTTACGTTGGCAACACAAGGTGCTGGCAACAGCGTATTATTTTCTATGACCAGAGGGCCCTGTTGGAAGATCAACAACTGATGGAGAGAGATGAGATCTACCTTTCTAAGCAGGGCACGTGTGTCTTAGCCAACAGGTTGGCCAGCCTGGAAAGAAGAGCTGTACTAGGAAAGATGGGGGAAGGGAATTTATAGAGACAGAGTAGTCAGCAAAACACAGCTCAAATCGGGATGCTTCCAGTAGGTGTAAGCAGACAAAGAAGTGCATATAGGACACAGTTATAGAGGAACTTCTTGCACCCCTACAGGCAAACCTGCATGCTCAGTTACATCTCTGAAATGCCTGTACACCAACGCACACAGCATGGGGAATAAACAGGAAGAATTAGAGATCTGTGTGCAGTCACAGGTCCATGATCTCACTGCAATTAGAGACGTGGTGGGATAATTTGCATGACTGGAATGCTGTCAGGGATGGCTACGTGCTTTTTAGGAAAGACAGGCCTGGAAGGCAAGGTGTAAAGTTGTTTTCATGTGACAGAGCAACTGGAATGTATTGAGCTCTGCCTAGGGGTGGATGAAGAGTGAGTTGAAAGCTTGTGGGTAAGGATTAAGGGCAGGCTAACATAGGTGACAGTGTTACAGGTGTTTACTGTAGGCCACCTAATCAGGAAGTCCATGAAACCTTCTGTAGGCAGATGAAAGTAGCCCCATGATCACATGCCCTGGTTCTCAGGAAGCTACCCCAGTATCAGCCAGATATCAGCACTGTGTCTGTTTGGAATTGGTTGGAACTAGTTCTGTCTAAAATGAAGGCAGCTCCTGGACTCTCCTCGCAGAGGCCACCCCTGAAGCTGCCACAGAAAACTTGAAATATGAACCCAGTATAGTGGTCCAATAGATTAGGAAACAGAACTAGATAGATTAAAAAAATCAACACAAAAGAACTAGTTCAGGCTTCAGTAAGGAATTCCAAATGGTAACTCTGAATGACATTTAAAAAACAACATTATTATTGTCAATTAAAGATTTAGAAAAATGCCCCAAACATACAGTCATATAATGCTCTTTGTAGAACTTTTTAAAATATATTTAGCAATTTAGCTTTGAGGGGATGGAGCTAGTTATGATCTCCATAATTTTATTATCATCAGCACTTGAACTGCCTGTACTGATGTTTTTCTGTCCCAGAAGTCCTTGGGCTTTTTCTTTTGCATTTAAAAAAGTCTTCTTATGTGAAAGCATGTGGCATAAGCCAGGAAATGAAAAGGTAACAATGCCGGAAACCAAAACTCAACCCATATCATTAGCTGAGATGTTTGGCATTTGACATGAGACTCAGAAAATAACTACCTCTACAAAGAGTGACTGTTTCTGGGTCAGTGCAGGACTACTATAAAAGCTAGCTCCTCTCTACTCTCTCATCCACTTCTCTTGCCTCCTTCTCCTTGGAGATTAGGTGTATGTGATGCTATTTCTCCTCCTTCTTCAAG
Organism: Numida meleagris; assembly: GCF_002078875.1. NCBI lineage: Eukaryota > Metazoa > Chordata > Aves > Galliformes > Numididae > Numida > Numida meleagris. The sequence goes on along the minus strand of NW_018364565.1, from coordinate 47,621 downwards.
ATCACCGCTCTCCTAATGAATGACTAAGCTGATACCAGCGGTCCTAGCTGGGGAATGGCAGCTTCTTCACATTGAATATAAAAGAGGAGAGAAGGTATTCTACAGAATGAGGCTCGGACTTATCTGAAGTGGATCCTGGGCCTTGAGCTAGGCAATGTATGCTAAACCAGTAGGTGCCTTCTCTCCTCCCATGGCTTGGCATAGAGCTGCCTCTCATATGCTTCCCTCTACTCTCCCCCAGGTGCGCTTCCAGCACCAAGACATGTCCTGCTCAAAGATGTGGCAGGTATGCCAGCTGCTGTCTCTCCTGCTTTGGTAGCTGCCACTGTAGCAGAAAATGCCTCTCCTGCTAAAGCTGCTGGAGGAGATTCTAGAGAAGGAACACTAGGAACCCAGAAAGTGATAGCTGACAGAAGACGGCTTTAGACCATTGTATTTAGAATAGACATTCATTCCTGAATTCACCTGCAGAGAATTGCAGAAACTGGCCAGTCTGGGCTCTCTGAAAACACAGGCAATGTCCAAGTTTCCTTCTACTCATTTCTCTCTCTCCTTCCTCTGCTGTCTTCACCTCCCAGCACCACCCTAGGGGGGAAACTGATGGCCATTCTCCCTCTGTGAGGCAGGCAGGAATATCACCACACTAGTAGCTGCCCCCAGTGCATCTTCTTTCCATATTTAGACTCATTAAAGTTGTTCTTCCTCCAGCTCTGCATCCCCAAGTCCTACTTCCCTCTGTGGCAAATCTGCTTAGCAAAATAATGCAGCTTTTTAGAGAGGAATAGTTTAAGTGTACAAGGGGACTCTTCATTGTTCCTAAAGTAAGGGACTCAGTGCAGTGGATTGTCTTTTGTGCCCTTTTCATTCAAGCCCAGAAGGACATCCCTGGCTACTCCCAAGTCAATAGGCAATAGGAAAATAGGTCTTTGCCTTTCCTGAGCTGCTCTCTGCCTGGATAAATCTTCCCTGAGCCCTGGAGCATGCTTCGTGAATGTGAACCCAGCCACAGCTACTCTTAAATGAGGAAGGAGTACAAGGTTGCAGGAAATCATGAGGTTGATTAACAGCATCATAGGTTTTTGATGCAGGAATCCAGACCATGGAAATAAGATTGGAACTAGATGATCTTTAACATCCCTTCCAACCTAAGCCATTCTGATTCTATGAATTGTCTTTTGGTCTGGGTGGATCTGTGCTAGGATAGGAGGCTTGGACAGAGGATGGCACCAAAGGATAGTACGAGTGGGTGAGGACGGGAAGATTATAGTCCTGGGGACAACCTAATACCCCAGGGGACAGCCCATAGCCTCATCTTCTTCCCCTCCATCACCTGATATAGGATTCATGGCTAGCACACATGGGCACAGGCAGATGGGATAGGTATTACATGCAGTGTAACAGTACCTGTCATGGCCCAGCTGGTGCCCAGACATGCAGAGCTGGGGTAAGTCACAAGTTGGTACTGATAGCAGCCACATCCAGGCTACACAATGGAGTCTTCACTTCCTGTGAACCCAAAACTCCCATGAGGTGTAGGAGAGCCACCAGTGCCCAAAGTCCCACAGCTGCTATATGGCACTTTGTCTCCCTAAGCCTGTGACAGCATTCTTGTCCCAGGATCCCTGAGGACACCCCACCGACACATTCAGTCTCTAATGTAGAGAGTTTCTGTGCAAGAGTAGTTATCAGCTTGAGTCTTGCTGTGTCATTTGGATGATAGTGAAACAAACCCAGCTCTCTGCTGGGTCACTCTTGCAGTGGCTGGTGTTTGTGGGCACCATCTGGACCAAATCCTTAGCACATCAGAGGCTTTGGCTAGGAGCAACCACTGAGGCAGCCATGCACATTCAGAGCTCTGGGATTGTGTTCACTAGAAAAAAATATGAAACCCAGGAAGAGGGTCTTTCTCCCCAGCTCAGTTATGAGAGCTTTCATCTATACCAGGTGTGTCCAACCCACAGCCTGCAGGCCCTGGACAGCTAGTAATGCAGACCCACATGATCATAAGCTTTTAAAATTGTGTGATTTTTAACAATATTTTAATGAGTTGATTGCACATAGCTTGTGCATGGACTGAATAGGTGACAACAGAACACAGTGGGGAGGAGGGCACAGTACAGTGCTAATTCCACCACTTGCACTCACCACAAACATTCAGTCAAATTATAACCTACATGTATCATGTGTGGATCTTGTGCCACTTAGAGAGTAAAACACAGTGATAATATTTCAACCTACATACATGCGTGTATGCCTGTGAAGACACGTGTTTTTGTTATTAAGCAGATGCGAAGGTTTTCTTATTTTATTATTAAACATGGATTGTGTTATTTCATAAAATATTTGAATAAGGGAACACATTAACTGTCGAAGAAATATTCAGAATACTCATCTGATGCAGACAAATTTTGTGATTTTCAATATTTCAGAAAGTTCACAAGAAGTATAAAATAATTTGCAATGTATTTTAATTAGTTTTGCAATATGTATTTTATTCATGTTTCTGCTATTCTGACCACATGGGGCAACATACAAGTAATAATTGTCTCGCTTTCCGTTTTGATAAAGGAATTTGTGAATAGGTTTCAAGATTGCCAAAAAAATCAATTTTTTTATATATTTGCAGCTCCATCTTCAGTCAAATATATTACCTGCAAATTTTCAAGTGGAATGTTTAGAGTTACAATCAGATATTGAACTCAAAAATTTGATAATGTCTCTTTGCTAAACTTTTATAAGCCTTATCTTACTGCAGAGAAATATCCCTCGCTTCACAATCATGCCTTATTAATGTCATCACTTTTTTGGCAGTACATACATTTGTGAACAACTATTGTAAAGGATTAAGCACAGGAAGAGTAAATCAGATCCAAAATCTCTGATGAGCACCTTGAGAACTCACTAAGAACTGCAACCATTTCCATAGAACCAGACATTTATGCATTAGTTTCACAAAAACAAGATCAAATATCCCTCTAATTTTATGTTTTTGTTGCCGTCTTTATTGTTTTAATTAAAAAAAAAAAACAACAAAGTAGAAGTTTTGTTACTTATATACATCATCTCTATTATATCTTCTATATGTGGCCCAAGACAATTCCTCTTCATTCAGTGTGGCCCAGGCAAGCCAAAAGGTTGGACACCCATGATCTACACCTTGGCCTTACTAAACCTGCCTCAGACTGCACAGTGGTGAGGCAGGGTAATGAAGGGGTCGAGGTGCTGAACGCATAATCCATGGAGTACCACAATTTTAGGATCTATTGCAGCTTTGCATGCCCTAAGTTGCACAAAGCACCTCTTCCCTGTGCATCCCTGCAGGAAATTCCCACTTTTTGGTCAGTTTATGTGTTGTTGATCATTGGGAGAATGATAGCCCAAATGGTACCCAAAAACAATTCATTGCTTTCTGCAGCCTCATGACCTCCATCTTCTCATGTTTATCTTCCCTGAGTTTGTATGAAAGACATGCATCTTCATTATTAACAACAACATTTAAGTACTCTCTTCAGTCATACTAAAATTTTCTTTCAAGGTAGTGATTAAAATGTTTGTCATCCTGAGGGAACCACCATTTCCTGTGTGCAGAGAAGGAATTCCTGAAGGCACTGCTGAACTTGAAATAAGAGTTCAGGCATGCAGGATCCTGTGTACTAGGCAATGGTCCCCTCACACTCCTCCTACTATGATTCAGATCAGAGCCACCATCTCTACTCAACTGTCTAGGCCCTGGGCACTTTTTGCTGTACCCAGAGACTGAGACTCCACTGAGACCTGAAGTGGCGGATTTGCCAGTGTGAGAAAATCTCCATCTCCCCACTTTTTCTGGGATACTAGAGCTTTGTTCCATGGGGAATTTGTCCTCCAACAGAACCCACACTTACAGGATCTGTATCAAGATAATGGAGGGTAAATCTGTGCCACTAATGTAGGAAACATCTCCCCATGCTAAGCTTCCCTGGTGAAAATGCTAGGCTGTACAGAAGGAAGGCACAGCCCCAAAGTGTGTATTCAGGGGCAAAGGAACTATCTGAGAAGGCATGGAATTGGAAGTGAAATGTTATTTTCTCATAGTGTGTCCCTCATCTCTCTGGATGTGTCTTGATTCCAGCATGTGAGGTCCAAACACTACAAGCTGTTTAGAGGGTCTCTGGGCAGTGGTAAAACATGGAGTTGGAATTGAGTTATAGCACAACTCCCTTCTGACAGATGAAGAGTGGAATCACAATGATCTGAGTTGAATGCTGAGACCAATTCACCTGTTTGTATATGAGACAGTCAGAAATCCACCTTCCTCAAGAGCAGAGTTGCTGGAAATGACTTAGCAAGGAGGATAAAGAAAGAAGTGGGAAAGATAAAATCATTGTTCTTATACCTTATACAGTCCCCCTCTTGTTCTGCCTGCTCATTTTGGTGACTCATTTTGGTCCCTCAGTCAACAACGCAGTGAGCTTCTTTATGGAGGACACTTTGGAGTTCTGGGATCCTGCGGATGTCTATGTGGAAAAACCATCTCCTGACTTCTCTGCAGACACTACATATATACAGCTTTTCAATTGCAAGAGTAGACACGGAAACATGGAAGATGTGAGTCTGTTAACAGAGAAGGATAATGTAGACCCTCTGTCTGCATCCCTTAGTGACAATTAAGTCTTCAACGAGTCTTCCAGTCTTTGGCAACCTAAGTAATGGCATTTGTTTTTCAGCAAACCTGGGAAGTAACAAACATGAAAGATGTGGTAAAGATTAGTCCCATGGACAATCATTATCAGTATGTAACATGGCTAGAAAAATAAAAAAACAGACTGTCATTTTGGAATGACTTAGTAGTATACCCACAAACCAACAAATATACTTTTTGTCTACTAGATTTCCTGCTTGTCTCAAAACCTTGAACCTTCTCTCACACATTTGGTACTTTCCAAGCATGAGGAAAGAGCTAAAATCATCCTCCCACTGGCCTCCAGAGCAGCGTGATCCTTGCATGAAGTTACTTCTCCAACTTCCTTTCCCTCTCAGGGACAGACAATCCCCTTTCTTCATTCTCTTTTCCTTCTGATTTTCCCTTGTTCTGTCCCTTCTTCTGACACACCTTCACTATGATAGAAAGATTAAGCTCTGTTTGTCACTCCAGAAGGCCTTGCTGCAGACACTTAGATGTTTGCTCCAGCAGAAAGAAAAGCTCATGGCTAATTTAGTCAGCTTCCAGAACAGCTGTTTCCAGGGCCAACTCTTTCCTGCACCAGTAGGACTTAGTATGACAAGAGCACTGTGCACAGTGGGATGTATGTGTGTGTTTAACCCTACCCTCTATGCAGTAAATAATTAAGTGCATCCGTCCATCTCAAATCTTATTAAGTTGCTGCCTTAGTTACAATAAAGCTGTTAAATCACTATATTGTATCTATATTATATCAATAGATATATTCTAGCCTCTCTCCTACAAGTGCAGTGTAGTGTAGTTATTTTCCATCTGCAACAACTCTTTATCAGAGAGTGTAATGATAGGAGGTGTAATGGCTTTAAAGTAAAAAAAGAGCAGATTTAGGTTAGGTATTAGGAACAAGTTCTTCACTGAAACAGGTTGCCCAGAGAAGTTGTGGATGCCCCATCCCTAGCAATGTTCAGGGTCATGCTGGATAGGACTCTGAGCCACTTGATTTAGTGACAAGTATCCCTGCTCATGGTAGGTAGAAGGAACTAGGTGACCTTTCAGAACCCTTCCAATCAAAACTGTTCTATGATTCTATGGCATTTTCTGTGAGTTCACAGATAGCATAGAGAGGGGACAAGTCAAATGAGTCAAGAACTCTTTTCCAGTGTTACATGGGATGGGTTAAAAACCAGCAGGAAATCTATACCTATGGGAAGGCCAAAACAAGTAGCCACTAAAGCAAGCTGAGGAGGCAGAGAAAGAAAAGGACATGACACATTCTCATGCATAGGAAGAGTTGGGTATCCAGATGATACTTGCTGGAAATTATCCTGAGGGTAGTACTTCAAACAGCCCCACTTCAGTGAACCAGGATAAAGTTACTTGCCTGTTCAGGACCTGTCCAGTACTTGAGCTGAGTTTTCTGCTTCATCAGTGCAATCCTGTCCTAAAAATCCTTGGGCCTTTCATCTCAGCACTCAAAAAAACCTTCATTAGAGGATGGGCATGACATAAATCTGGAAATGAAAAGGCAGCACTGAAGGAAACTAAAGCACAGCTCATATCATTAGTAGTGATGCTTTGCATTCAAGGTGAGCTTGTCAGAAAATTATTAGCTCTGCTAAGGGTACCTCTGGGCCTTCAGCAGTGAAGGACCAGTATAAAAGGCAACTCAGTTCCCAGCTCTCACATCCACTTCTCTTGCCTCCTTCTCTCTGGGAACCAGGTAAGTGTGAAGCCCTCTCTCCTCCTCCAAAGTGAGATTTTGCCTCAGTGGGTATCTTACTGGATAGTGTCTCTGTCCTATGCTGGGGATTGAAGCTCCTTGCTATGGGAGAATATGGAGGGGATAAGGTCTGCTCAGAGAGGCTGGGACACGGCTTAAATGGCTTGTGATTTAAGCACTCAAAGAGAGTCTCCTTGGGCCAAACTGTTCTCTGTAGGCCCCTGGCATGACAAAGGGATATGACCTCCTGTTATAGCCTCCACCTGTGTCCTCAGTAGTTGCGTTGCCTTGGCTCCTTTGTGAGAGGGTATCCAGGTTGCTCTTCACATATTCATGTACTGTGCTTCCTCCTAACTCTCTCTCCAAGGTTTACCTCCAGCCCCAAGACATGTCCTGCTACTCCCAGTGTGTGCCATGCCAGCCCTGCGGCCCAACCCCACTGGCCAGCAGCTGCAATGAGCCCTGTGTCAGGCAGTGCCAGAACTCCAACGTTGTCATTGAGCCCTCTCCCGTGGTGGTGACCCTGCCCGGACCCATCCTCAGCTCCTTCCCACAGAACACTGTTGTGGGATCCTCCACCTCCGCTGCTGTTGGCAGCATCCTCAGCTCTGAGGGTGTGCCCATCACCTCTGGAGGTTTTGACCTCTCTGGCTTTGGAAGCCGCTACTGTGGCAGAAGGTGCCCCCCCTGCTAAAGGTGTTGATCATGGTTCTGAGGAAGTTCTTTCAAAAACTACTGGATAACAGAGGAATATTCAGGCCACTGCTTTCAGAATACCTAACATCCTCAACTATTCTAGCAAATGTTGGCAGGAAGAAGGAAGCCTGGCCTTTCTAAAAGCCTGGCTCATGTCTCTTCTTCCATTCCTCTGCCTACCTCTTTCTCTCCATTTTCTTTTTATTTTTTTCCCCCTCTATTCACCTCTGGGCATTGAGGCTACCCTGAGCCAGCCCATCCTCTACTGAAAAGCCAGGCATATGCCCTGCATGAAGTCTGTCATGGTATCTGGCGAATCCTGCAGTATGGAGCCTCTGCTCAGTGTGACCTCGTTTTCCTCTGTAAACATTCATTAAAGATTTCTGCATATCACTTGGTGCTCTTGATGTTACTTCCCACTGTATATAGTCTCCAGAACTGCCCAGGGAGAATGGCTTTGCTCTTGGTGGATATGAGATGAGTGTTCAAGGAGACCTTTCTCCATTCCCAGAATGGGTCTGCTGCCACCAACAGCTGCCCTGGTGGAATTTCAACCAGTTTTGTGCTTTGGACAACTGTTGATATCAGCTGGGGTGGTCAGACCAGGAACTGATGGTACCAATGGGTAGTGGCCAACTTAACGTTGGGGTGTGAGCGTGTGGTGTTGATGCCGGTGTCCTCACTGATCTCTGCCAACAGCTCCTGCTGCACCTGGGCTCTACTCACAGACATTGTCAAATATATAAAAAAAAAAAAAACTTTCTTTGTGCCCAGCCCTTCTAGTTGTTTTCCATGACAAATCTTGCAGAAATGGCGAGGAACAAACAGAGATAGGAGATTCCAAAGGGTGACAGCAGTGACGCCTGCATTAATAGTTGGGGAAGAGATTAGTGAATGAATCACAGATGGAAAGATGGAATTTTTGATGAAAAAACTTGATAAAAGCAAAATGTAAGGAATGACTGCATGAATTACAGAGAGGAATGGAAACAAAACAGGAGGTGGTGGATGGAGATTAGATAGATGAACTCAAAGTGGGGTAGGAGCAGAGGGAGGGATGATGCAAGGAACACAAAGCATGGAGTAATCAGGAGCCGCCACTCAACCCCAGGCCTGAAGACACACCTGTGGGAGACAGCAATGGGAGCAGAACCATCTGCAGTGACACTGGTAGCGCAGGAGTGTGGCAGAGGCTGCCTCTAGCATGGACACTTCCATCACAGGGCACTGGTAGAGAGGGAGGCTGAGACTGTGAGAGCAGGGAAGACAGAAGAGGTAAAGGAAGAGAAGATGAACATGCAGTGTGCAATGGCAGGTGGAGAAGAGGGCCTTGGAGAAACACATGCCCAACTGAGAAAAGATGATGATGAATTTCTCTTGGTAGCGATCAGAAAGATCAGCATGATAGAAATAGTGTTACAAAAATGCTGGAAAGACTGGGACAATAGAAAGCACTATAAAGGAAGCAGTTAGCCCTTAAATGAGGCCTAAGAGGGGTGGAGCCTGGTTCCACCCCTTCCAGTCGCACAGGTGAATTGCCTTCACTTGTGCTTCCAGGGCTGACTGGGTCTTTCCTCCAGGTGCTCAATCACTGGTTCGGTCCATGACTCAGCAGTTCCCATACACTCTTGATCAGAAAAATGAGCAAAGCAATTTGGGTTGGAATGTGAGCTTTTTCTTGGGGTAAGTATGGCACAATTTTCCTGACTGTAAGATCCTCAACCGGGTGTTGTCTTACTTTAGTTATGCACATTACCGGTGAGAAACTCACTCAGACCATAGAATCATAGAATCATAGAATTAGCTAGGTTGCTAGCACACAGTACTTGAGGTGAGGCTGCATAAGCACAGAGTAGAGTGAGTCCTAGGAGGTCTGCCTAAGTAGCAGGAAAATCGTTTTGTTCCACCTTTTGGGTTGAAGTTTGGAAACTGCTTGAAGTTGACTGGTAGAGGAGATGGAAACTTGCAAACTTTACTTCCTCTTTCTGGAAGATGGCTTGGCACCCTCTGCAGGCGAAAGTGGAATGTGGTTCTTCTGGGCAACCCCTGTGGGACTGGCAAACTTTGATGAGACATGAGCAGGCAGACCTAGATGCTCCCAGCCTGAAATCTTTTGGATTTTTTTTTCTCTGATTGATGTCTGAAACAGCCTTAGCTGAGAAGCAAGTGGTATATCAGTATAAAGAAGATTGGACAGAGTTTTGGAGAACAGTGCCTGTTATCTAGGACTGACCTTTGCCACATAATATCAGGCTCCCATTGCATCTAGAAGTCTAGTAATCCCTTGATCCATTCCTTTCCAAATTGCCTAGCTGTTTATGTCCTTGAAGAGACTCACAGTTTCTTGGGAACAGTAAATATTGCATACATTTGGTGCCTTTAAGCTGTAATGCAAACTCTCTGATAGAGATCTCAGAGTATCTGGTTTAGAAGATGTGGAACACTAAATAATAGTTGCCATTGTCTTTACACAGAGGAGCTAAGCTGTAATGAGACATCTGCTAAACTGAGAATTACTCAGGAGTATTTATAGTGAGTTCATCAGAGGCACCAGAGACCTGTCCTCAGCTTGATGTGGTCTGGTCTATAGTGCTTGTGGAGCAAGGATATTGCTAGGGAAGTTTCTTTTAGTGATACAAGAAATATGTCACTGCTTGGGATTTAGTGTCTATCTGCCAACCAGCATCTGAAAGTGAAATACTTCTCTCCTTCAAAGCCCAGCCATCTCTTCACACACATACAAGGCTTTCTCTCAGTCTCTGTCCTGGATATTTTCCTCCTCGCTCCCCTCCCTTTTCTCTTGTCACTGGAAAGGCAGAAGAACTAATCTTCCTGCATTTTTCTGCTGTTGTGAAAACCAGAATGGGAGGGTCCTATGGCTCTTCCTGCCCAGCACAGAAGATCACGTGGAAAGCAAGGGTAAATCAGCTCTGCAATGAGATCTAAGGACAGAACATCTTTGCCTGGCCAAAATTTACCTCACCTCAGGTCCTCTGATGTGTGTAGCAATTGCATAGCATCAAGGCGTGATGACAAGCTAAACTCCCTTACACTGTTCTCTCACTCCCCATCCTCAAGAGAACAGAGGGAGAAAATGTGATGGAAAAAAAAAAGTTTGGATTGAGATAAGGACAGTTTAATTAAAGGAAAATAAAAGCAAACAAACAAAACATAACAAACAAAATATTTGTTAATTTAAAAAAAAAAAAAAGCCATACAGAAGTAAAGGAAGAAAGAAGTTATTTTCTACTACCCTCTAGAGGAGCATGTCTCCTACAAATCAAGGATGAAGCACCTGTGGTTGTTCAATCTGTAGAAGATAAAGCTCCAGGAAGACGTCATTGCAACTTTCCAACACTTGAAGAGAGCTTATAAACAGGAAAGATACTGATTTCTAACATGGTCTGAAAGTAATGAGAAAATGGAGAATGTGCACATCCAGCAGAAGGTGGCCACCGATAGCTCTGACTGAGGAGCCAGAGCTGCCCTGGGAGGGCAGCAGGCCCACAAATTCATGGAAGGGGAAATGAGTGGAGAGAGAGAGGGGGGAGAACAGAGGTGAGAATTCCTCCTGCTGGGTTGGGAGGGCCATGTAGAAAATGGAGTGGGAGTGGGTGAGATGGGTCTGGCTGGGGTGGAGAGAATTTGCTTCATATGGAGGGTGGGGAGTGAGAAAGGAACCGGTGGTTGCTAAGGTCCTTCTATGGTCTACAAACCACAAAATTTCACAGGCAGTCCATGTTCCCTCCCTTCTTCTTCAGTTTCTGTCCATGTTTTCTCAGGAAAAAATGTGGGCAGAAAATGGCAGGAAAAGACTGAGGGCAGGAAGAGATGCAGCAAGTGCTCCACAACCACCAGCAGAAAAGGCTGGAGAGGGGCTTGTAGCTGAGGACACAGCTGGGCATGGTGAAACAGGTCCATAGAGCCCTGATTGGCAGAAGGATTGCATCCACCAAGGTCAACACAAAGATAGTTAAAAAAGGAAGGATAAACAAAAAGAAAAAGCAGTGATGCCAAGTCAGTGTCTCACAACCACCTGCCGGAAGACCAGTGCCCAGTCAGCCTCTAAAGAATAATTACTTTGGAATGACTGCTCCCTGTTTTATAGACAAGTACGATGCGATACGGCACGCAGTATCCCCTTGGTCAATTTGGGTCAGTCATCCAAGCTGTATATCCCCTTAGTCTTTTTCTGACTCCTAGTCTGCTCTGTGGGGGTGCAGAATTGGAAACAGAAAAGGCCTTGATGCTGCGCTAAAACTTTGTTCTGTTACCTCTCCTTTTTTAGCTACACCTTTATAACATATCATCATATGGGCTGTGGGGAAGAAAAAAGCCTCCACCTCAGCCAGTCCCAGTACAGCCTGGTTCTCCAGCTCCCTGTCCCGACCTGCTCTGGGACCATTTTCTGCCCAGCTCTGCTGCATCCAGAGCAGAAGGAATTGCCACTCCTGCTCTGCCCTCTCTCCCACTGTCCCCTTCAACAAGACTGTGGAGCTGCTGCCCTCCCAGGGTCTCCAGCAGCCCTGGCTCTACGGTCAAGGCCAACAGTGGTCACCTTCTGCATGGTGTACATCGAGGCCGAGGGGGCACGTAAGGACAGAGAAGCAAAAAGGTGGGTCTGAAGGCCAGGGATTCTGCAGGACTCATGGGCACCCTCCTCATGTGTGAGTGACAGTGATTTCCCAAGAGAGCCACCGGCAGTGTTGCAACCTTTAGGAAAGGTGAAGCGTTCCAATGTGCAAACACACCTGTTGAAATCCACAGAGCAACACATTTCCTCCAGGCAGCTGGTGTCTGGAGTGTCTCCTGGGAAAGGACAACGCAGAAGCAAAGACTGGTATGCAATAAAGCTTTAATGAGGGAAAAGAAGGAAATGAGGTCACTCCGGGGGGAGGTCCTGGAGCAAGAAGCAGCAGGGACAGATGATAGTCTGCACTGTGTGGCCACAGTGAACATGCCGACAGCTGCCCATCTGCCCTTTCCACAGAGAGGGAAGGACCATCAGGTCCTTTTTGAAACAGATGCTCACATTGCTTGGCCCTTTGGGAAACAAGATCCCAATGCCCCGTTCCCAGGATGTTTCCAACTTCTCTGTCTCTGGGGATCGTTCTCCAGGACCACGGCCAGCAGCTTTAGCAGGGCGGGCACCGCCTGCCGCAGTAGCGGCTGCCGAAGCCAGAGAGGCCAAAGCCTCCAGAGGAGATGGGCACACCCTCAGAGCTGAGGATGCTGCCAACGGCAGCGGAGGTGGAGGATCCCACGGCGGTGTTCTGCGGGAAGGAGCTGAGGATGGGTCCGGGCAGGGTCACCACCACGGGAGAGGGCTGGATGAAGACGGTGGAGTCCTGGCACCGCCTGACACAGGACTCATTGCAGCTGTTGGCCAGTGGGGTTGGGCCGCAGGGCTGGCATTGCAGGCGTGGCAGGCACTGGTCGTAGCAGGACATGTCTTGTGTCTGGAGGGGCACCTGTTGGGACAGGGGTGCAGGGGAAGCATGGAGCTGAGAGAGGAGCAGTCTGCCAGCCCTCGGTGAGATAGTTAAGGCACATGCTAGCTGCGGAGCTGGTGGCTGTGTAAGGATGCCAGCAGGTCTTCTCCTACACTTTGGTCCTCATGGGCCTGGCCAATATCTGTCAGTTTCAGTTAGGTCTGCTTCTAGACCATAGGTCAGGAGACACTCCCAGCTAAGACCCAGCATCTCTCCGTGACACATCTGCTGCCCCCCTCCTTCTCCTCTATTTGGCTGCCACCCCAATACCCAAAGTAAGATCAAGGCACAAGCATGTGCTGAGAAATCCCCAAGGATGATGATGAGTAGAATGAAGAGGAGTGTGGTCTTCATACTCACCTTGTTCCCAGATCAGTGGAGACAAGAGTAGAGGATGTGAGAGGGAGATGCTGGGCCTGCTTTTATACTGTTCTGATGCTGCCTCAGGCCCATAGTCACTTTATGTGGGTAGCAATTTTCCAACAGACTCACCTCAAATGCAAATTATCCTTCCTAATCACACAGGCTGTTTTGTTTTTCTGTCAACTCTGCAATTACATTTCTTCATTTCTGACATGCCTATTCTGTCATGTAGACTTCTTTCAAGTGTTGCTATGAGTGACTCAACTATTAAGCAAGTAGAGTTGCATTAGCATGGGCAGAAATGGAGCCCTATGTGTTGGAGTGATCCCATTCACACAGGGGACAGGACATGGCTTGTGGCACCACGGAGTTTGGTTAACAATGTTAACCATTCATGATGTCCATCATCTTTAGGTGTTACAGTACTCAACAGAGTACTTAAGGCTCCTGTTCCTTAAGGGCTTCTGTGGCAAGCCAAAGAGGCTTGTGGCTCATTATATTGATCCCCATGCCTCTGAATTAAGACTTGGAACAGAGTCAAGGTGTTGGCTGTGCTAGGCTGTTCTTTTATTTATTAAAAGACGGGAGAGCAAGAGGGGAAGAAGAAGAGAGAAGGAGGTAGAGAGAAAAAAAAGGAAAGGAAAGAAAAGCAAGTCATAACTGCAGATCCTATGTTGTCATGAGGGTCCATCCTCCTTGTTCTTCTGGGGTGGCTGAGGATATGGTTGGGTGAGGACCACCAGCAGTGGTGTTGGCAATGCCTTTGATAATATATGAGGATCACTTACAATTGGGCTAGGAGCTATTGCCACACAGAGAGTGTCTGGTGTCACGCGCCGTGCCCATGCTGTACTGCTGTGCTTCTTCTGCATGGTGGTTGTGGAGGGCCGTGGTTGTAGGGGGGAGGGGGACCCAAGACCACCTTAAGCAAGATGTCTGACTCTTGGTTTCCTCATTGCACTTGCGCACAACGTGTGTTTATTCTGCAACTTTCATATGGATGTTACAGTACTGTTTTTATTCTGAGACCTTCACAAGTTTGTTACAGTTTTGTCTTTAGTCAACAGTTAGCTGCAAGTCCATCTCTTAACCAATCAGCGAGAATTCACAATGTTACAGTTCTGTATAGTGTTGTCACAGAGTCTGAACCAGAAAAAAAACCATGTCATTTCATTCCCACAGATGTGCTTCATGGTTCTTTCTTCTCCCTCTCTCTTGGCTCACTCTGAAAGTCACTGGCCATTGCCTTCTCTGGCATCCAGACTGTCCCAATGGATGTCCTCCTCTTGATGTTTTTAGCTCTAGGGAGGATGCTTACCAGTCTTTCAGAGAATGCGGTCTTGGCATTGGGAAAGCCAATGCCCTCCTGGAGTTGAGTCAGGCAAAGGACAAGGAGCGCAGCAAGAAGATTTTCTTGGCAGATAAGTAATAAAATCAAGGCTAAGACAAATGGAGCCCCAGTACTGAAGGGGCAGCTTACCTGGGGACAGGGCATGAGGAGGAAGTGGAGATGCTCAAAAGGTTCTTGGCCATGGTTTTAATGTGAAGACTTGATCCTGGCAAAGTTTGAGAGTTCCTCTCAGAAGAGGATAATCAGGCTTGGAAACAGATCAACAGACTGGACTTACATGAATCCATTAGACCTAATAGCATGCACACAAGGGATTGGCAGATATTACTGCAAGCTCTCAACTGACTTTCAAAGTCATGCCAAGCAAAGGGTGTACACGTAGGTCATAGTGAGTGGTCGGCATGGATTTAAAAGGAGAAGTCCATCCTGGACTGCCTCACAGCCTTACAATTCTCAGCCAAACTCAAACACAAAAATATGAAGATTCTGAAGGATGGAAGTAATGATAGGTAACCTGGGAGGAATACAGCCACAATGTCCATGCAATCAGGGATCAAGTAAGAAAAGATAAAGGCCTGATAGAATTCAATCTGTGAAAGGACATCAAGGACAACTAGAAGGGCTTCTAAAAGTACTTCAATGGCAAAAGAAAGACTAGAGAATATGTGGATGCTGTCTTGAATGAAACAGGAGAACTGTTTACTTGGGACAGTAAAAAAGCCTAAGTACTGAATGTCTTCTTTGTCTCTTTCTTACCTAGCAAGACTGTCCTTCAGGAATCCCAGGGCCCAGAGGTCAGGCTGAATCCCTAGACCTAGCAAGAGTACCTTTGGTGAAAGCGGATTGGGTCATGGAATATTTGAGCGAAATAGACATTTGTAAGTCCATGGATCCTGATGGGATGCATCAGTAAGTGCTGAGGGAACTGGCAGATGTGACTGCGAGCCAACTATTAATAAGCTTTACTCCATTATAGGAGTTGGGAGATGTGCCTGAAAACTAGAGTAACTACCAGAGACTGCATCAAGAGTTAAGAAGGGCAAACAAACGTGCAAACATCTAGCCTGAAGGAGAAGCTTTTCGGGGAGGGGGGGGGGGGGGGGGGGGGGAGGCATTTGCAAGCAGCAG
>NW_018364565.1:0-31002 GCF_002078875.1 Numida meleagris | reverse complement strand
TCTGGCTTCGGCAGCCGCTACTGCGGCAGGCGGTGCCCGCCCTGCTAAAGCTGCTGGCCGTGGTCCTGGAGAACGATCCCCAGAGACAGAGAAGTTGGAAACATCCTGGGAACGGGGCATTGGGATCTTGTTTCCCAAAGGGCCAAGCAATGTGAGCATCTGTTTCAAAAAGGACCTGATGGTCCTTCCCTCTCTGTGGAAAGGGCAGATGGGCAGCTGTCGGCATGTTCACTGTGGCCACACAGTGCAGACTATCATCTGTCCCTGCTGCTTCTTGCTCCAGGACCTCCCCCCGGAGTGACCTCATTTCCTTCTTTTCCCTCATTAAAGCTTTATTGCATACCAGTCTTTGCTTCTGCGTTGTCCTTTCCCAGGAGACACTCCAGACACCAGCTGCCTGGAGGAAATGTGTTGCTCTGTGGATTTCAACAGGTGTGTTTGCACATTGGAACGCTTCACCTTTCCTAAAGGTTGCAACACTGCCGGTGGCTCTCTTGGGAAATCACTGTCACTCACACATGAGGAGGGTGCCCATGAGTCCTGCAGAATCCCTGGCCTTCAGACCCACCTTTTTGCTTCTCTGTCCTTACGTGCCCCCTCGGCCTCGATGTACACCATGCAGAAGGTGACCACTGTTGGCCTTGACCGTAGAGCCAGGGCTGCTGGAGACCCTGGGAGGGCAGCAGCTCCACAGTCTTGTTGAAGGGGACAGTGGGAGAGAGGGCAGAGCAGGAGTGGCAATTCCTTCTGCTCTGGATGCAGCAGAGCTGGGCAGAAAATGGTCCCAGAGCAGGTCGGGACAGGGAGCTGGAGAACCAGGCTGTACTGGGACTGGCTGAGGTGGAGGCTTTTTTCTTCCCCACAGCCCATATGATGATATGTTATAAAGGTGTAGCTAAAAAAGGAGAGGTAACAGAACAAAGTTTTAGCGCAGCATCAAGGCCTTTTCTGTTTCCAATTCTGCACCCCCACAGAGCAGACTAGGAGTCAGAAAAAGACTAAGGGGATATACAGCTTGGATGACTGACCCAAATTGACCAAGGGGATACTGCGTGCCGTATCGCATCGTACTTGTCTATAAAACAGGGAGCAGTCATTCCAAAGTAATTATTCTTTAGAGGCTGACTGGGCACTGGTCTTCCGGCAGGTGGTTGTGAGACACTGACTTGGCATCACTGCTTTTTCTTTTTGTTTATCCTTCCTTTTTTTACTATCTTTACATGGACATAGTGGTTTTCTCACCTTTATTTTTCCTTTTTTTCTCCCCTATTGCATTGTTGATTGTGCGTGAACATGCAGCTAGTAGGTGCTTATGTGGTTTTTTTAGTCAACACATCACTGAGGCATACAGGCAATTCATGTCTGTCTCCCCCTGCTACTTCCATCTCTGCCCTGGGCATCCTAGCAAAAACTGTGGGCAGAAGAGGGCCAAAAGAGTCTAAGGGCAGGTGGAGGTACAGTGGATGCAGACTGAATTTGCCAAAGGGGCATCCAGGAATGTAGTGACCAGGCACGGACTCAGATGTGAATGATCCAAATCATTTATTACAAGTTCTCACAACACTTATATACATTCACAAGTTTCTATTCTCAGCTTTCCCATCTGCCTTTACAACTTTCCCATCCACAGTTCTATGTCAACAACTTATTCCACAAACACTTCTCAACTGTGCATACAGGCACTTGTCCAATCAGAGCCATGAGACATTCCTTTTGTTTTTCTCTTCTTCTGGAGACATCCTTGGCTCTCAGCCTTGCTTCTCATGCTGCCTATCCTGCTCTGCAGCTTCTACTCTGAATAGTCTTTCTTGTATTCCCACAATTCTCCCTTTATTTATTAGCAAACTATTACCATACTATAAAATAATAGCACTAATCATATTAACAACATAACCATAAATCAAGGCCTCGACTGATAACACACTAATCATAAGGAAAGAGCTACCTAGGGGGTCGTGAACCTTTTAGTCAGTATACATACACAGTCATATTTTTTATACAATACCATGAGTAGTAAATGAAAACTCCTTAAGCCAATGTATCACCACAATGAAAACTCCTTAAGCTAAGGTATCACTGCAGTGAAAACTTCTTAAGCTGATGAAAACTCCTTAAACTAATATATCACTACCTATTGACCCTTGAGAAACGGCAAGCCAACAAAAAAGAGAGAGAAAGAACACGTCAGCAGTGGATGCAATAGGTAGCGCCAGCAGGGCATCCCCTGCTTCAAGGTGCACTTCTCCTCTCTCACCCACCACAGATTCTCTCCTACTTTATACTTCTCAGGGCCTACAGGGTTTTGCCACTTGTACACCGCATCCGCGTGGCCAGTGCATGATACAGAGCCCAAGTGGAACGTCTGCTCACAAATAAACCAAACACTTAAGACTAGATCCCTCTACAAACAAAACACTTGCAAAAAAATACTTACAACTATAACCATTTACTCCCATGGTTTCTCACTGACCAAGGTGAGAATCCGCTTGCAAAAAATGATTACAACTATAAACATTTACTCCCATGGTTTCTTACTGACCAAGGCAAGAATGCTGCCATCCTTGCTCACCAACATATTGCTGACTGGATCCGCATTACCCAAGTCTCTATTAACCTGAACAACAAATACTTGATCTATTGCTTTGTTAATCACGGCTCTTACACAAGATATAATGCAAGGAATACAGATTAAAAGGCACACAAAAATCAAGAGACACATTAGCCCTAACTTAATTAGTTTCTGAACCCAAGGCCCAGACCTTGAAACCACCCATTAAACCACTCCCATGAAGTTCCCACATGTAACTTCTGCATGCCTTCCTGCAGTTGCTGAATGCTCTGATGGATGGAGGTGGAATGATCCGATAAGTTCATACAGCACATTCCTTCACTGTCCTCACAGCCATGTCCATGCGCAAGAAGTAGAAAGTCAATAGCGGCTCTGTTCTGCAACGTAGCGCGACGAACTGAGTCGACATCCTGTAACAGTCCTGAAAGTGCTTGTGAGGATGCATTAGTCTGCTTGCTAAGACAGCATCCTAGCCTATTCAAGCTATTTAGTGCCTTAGCAGCCGCTACCCCCGGAGTAAAGAGTGACGCAAACACAATTGATTCCCTGTTCCAAAACTTAACCTCGTCTTTGCAATTTTTATCAAAAGCATGAATGCTTCTTTGGATCCTATTATGACTGTGATGTTTTGCAAGGATCACAGTCAGATTTGGCATCAATAAGGTCAACCTGCCCAAAGAGCAGGGCCCTCCTTTAATATATGGTGGAATGGTCGGCCATGCACAGTCTTCACATATTAAGAATACCCCTCAGGGTAGCTGAGAGGGTAAGTTACTTGATTTTGAAACATTTAAAGACATGTAATTACACCAGGCTGACGCGTTTCTATATGCCAGCATTGTAGCATTGACTGACCATGAGAGAGATTGATCATTACCGGAATAATTGAAAAACACACACCAATCCATTTTTACTGATCCCAAAAGTTCTAACTCCTGTGGGGGTAGCGACATTGGAGGCAAGTGAAGTACCCATTTGTCCCACATATCTGCCGTCCAGATCCCTCCCCAAACTTTCTCCTCCTCCTTCTTCCACTGAAGAAGCACTAGTGGTGTGAGCCAGTTGTTCCCACTTCTCTTGATCGAGGGTGTCATGGTTTTATGATTTTCAGTTATTGGTATTCCACATCATAACATCATGTAGTGGATGTACCTAGTTCTCAGAACAGAAGGACTACTACAGTCCCCACGGTACTTTTCTCCTCTGTTACCATTTTTCCAGCCGGACGGAAAAGATAAAAGCTCGCAGTATAAAAACTTGCAGATCACAAGACCTCGTTCCCTTTTTCCGCCGTCTCTCGTCTTGGCAGCACCTCGCTCTCCAGCCGTCTTATCGTCGGTAGTAGAGTAAGGCCTACCTTGATTTTGGGACATTCTCTCTCTCTGTATTGGATTTATCAGCTTAAATTGTAATTATATTGTATTATAGTGTGTTGTTTTGCATTCCGATATTTCATTTAGTAAATTAGTTTGTTTCTCCTCAGATTGTTGCCACTGTTCTTTGCTCTCAGGGCCATCTCCTTACCCTTTTCCCCTTTTCCCTTTTCCCGGGGCATGGGTCCGTGGGTCCCCCGTCCCCTTTGTCACGGAACCAGGCCGAACGCCCGTAAACCGTTGACAGAGGGGAAGCCCTACCAGACAAGTAGTAAGTGGGGAGTCAGGGGACGACATTGACAGGCAGAGAGTGTTCTGTTCAGTGGCGTTGGCAAGCATCACCCACACATTAGTCTTAGGCTGTGGAGGTACCCATGCAGCATTCACGATGCTGGCACAGCAGACGAAGGTGATGCCAACAAATAAGGCCGTGCTGCCCTCACTGGAGCCCATCACAGCCCTGCACCTGTGGAAACACAAGCATAACCTCTCCCCCCAAGTTATCAGTGGGAATGGGCCTTCCCAACAACCCGATTCCAGATTTTTCATTCATTTCAGCTACAGTACAGTAGCTTTCCCATGAATATTCGCTCTTTCCTCAGAAACTGAAGCAAAATGGTGGGCTATAGGTGGTCCTCCGTCATCACACCATCGATTTAAGAAGTACAATACATATGTAGCTTTAGCAAGCCTTTCTTCTGGAGATGCCTTCTCCATTCCCCCTTTTTGTTTAAGTAGCATAGCTTTAAGCATGCTATGAGTCCGCTCAACTATGGCTTGTCCTGTGGGTGAGTGTGGTATGCCTGTGAGATGTTTAACTCCCCATGATTGCAGAAACTCTAACACTTTCTGAGATACATATCCTGGTCCATTATCTGTTTTAATAGTCTTTGGTACCCCAAGAGTTGCAAAGGCCAAAAGAAAATGCTTGCAAATATTGCAGGCCTTTTCTCCAGTATGCACTGTTGCTGCTATGGCCCCAGACAAGGTATCCACTGAGACGTGGACAAATTTAAGTCTTGCAAAGTCAGGGATGTGTGTGACATCTGTCTGCCATAACTTCAGAGCTGTTAGGCCTTGGGGATTAACCCCATAAGACAGAGAAGGTGTCAATTGTTGGCAGTCAGGGCAGGCTGTAATTATCTGTCACATCTGAGTCAAGCTAAGCCCATAAGACTTTTGCAGTGCCTTGGCGTTCTGGTGAAAAAAGACGTGTGACAATCGGGCCTGTTCAAATGAATTGGGAAGAACAGTTACACAAGCTAATTGATCCACATGTCTGTTTCCCTCTACTACAGGCCCAGGCAAAGTGGTATGTGATCGGATGTGTGTTACAAAATATGGATTCTCTCGCGAATTAACTAGAGACACAAGAGTGTACAGAAGCCTGAATTGTTCATTAGAAATGTCCTTTAGATACGAGCCGTCTATTCTAGTCACTATTCCTGTAACATAAGCTGGATCAGTAACGATGTTAATTGGGCTGGACCACTTTTGAAACACTCTTACTACTGCAGTTAGTTAGCTCTGCAGTTTGCAGGGAGCTCATTATTGTTTGAATATCTGATTGCCATTGGCCAGGTGTGTCCTGCCATACGATTACTGACTGACCTGTTTTCCCTGACCCATCCGTGAATACTGTCAATGTGTCTAAGGGTACCGAGGAACATTTAGGCACCTCCTGTATATTAAAATGCATTTGTAGCAACTTATGTCCCGGTGGGTGTATTGATGTCACCCCGGTGAATCCCTCCATTGCTACCTGCAAAGGCAATGGACATTGAGACCACCATTGCAACATGTTTGTAGACACAGGTAATGTAACCACCGATGGTTCAGACCTGCTCAGCGACAACCACCTTTGTCTTCCTCGCATAATAAGAGCAGAAAACATCTCAACTTTTGTAGTGATTGTTTTGGGAAACTGATGAGGTAAAACGATCCATTCCAGTATTAAAAGAGGGTCATCCAAGGTATTATCCCACTGAAAGAGGAGAGCATAAGGCTGAAAATCTGGATTGAGTACTATTAAGTGAAATGGAAGGGAAGGGTCATATCGCTGAGCTTGTCTCTGAGACATAGTTGTGGCAACCTCCTGCAAAGCTTGCTGTGCTGCAGGTGTCAGTGATCTTTTGGAATTCAAAGTTGGATCACCCTTTAATAATTGAAACAATGGGCACAAAGTTTTATTAGATATTCCTAGCAGAAGCCTGATCCAGTTTATAGTCCCTAGCAGTTTCTGCATATCATTTAGCGTTCGAATTTCTGGATTTATTTTAAGGCATTATGGGGTGACAGTCTGATTTGTAATTTGCCATCCTAAGTAATGCCATGGCAAATTCTCTTGGACCTTTTCCAGAGCTACTTCTAAACCGCATCTTGTTATGCTGTCAACAACTACAGCCACGGCATGCTGCATTTCCTCAGTTGACTCGGTCGCCACAAGGATGTCATCCATATAATGGTAAATAACAGCATTAGACAGTTGTTCCCTCGTAGGGGTTAAGGCCTTAGCAACAAACCATTGACAGATCGTGGGGCTGTTTTTCATGCCCTACGGCAATACCGTCCAATGATGCTACTGGATTGGTGCCAATGCATTTACAGAAGGGACAGAGAAAGCAAACTTAGGAGCATCACTGGGATCTAACGGGACCCTGAAAAAACAGTCTTTTAAGTCAATAACAGTTAGGCACCAATTTTTGGGTATCATCCAAGCGGATGGGAGTCCCGGTTGCAAAGCTCCCATGTCCTCAATCACAGCATTCATCTGTTGCAAGTCATGCAATAGTCACCACTTTCCACTCTTTTTTGTTATAACAAACACTGGTGAGTTCCAGGGGCTGGTAGTGGGGACTATATGTCCAGCCTGCATTTGTTCCTGAACTAAATCATGTAAATGATGCACATGTGAGCTCTGCAAAGGGAGAGACTGACCCCCTACGCCAACAAGCACTGTGTGCACTCGCATAGTGGGCCAGTGTGACAGCCAGGTGCTGTGAGCAATCACAGTCACAGCAGCGCCTGCATCCAAAATCCCTGAAACATCAATTTTCTGTGGGGGGTTGCCCAATTCCAGCGTACAGGTTAAGGTAGGTTGGGCACCTGACACCTCTTGTTTCCATAATATCTGGGGCGCCCCCGAAGATCCAAACCCTGCAGCCCCCCTTCCCATAGGTGCAGCCAGCACCAACTGTGCCTGAAAATAAATCAGTTGAGCAATATGAGTGCCCGCCAGTACTTCACATGGAGGCATGGGTGTCCAGACCACAATTTTAACCTCTCCAGTACAATCAGCATCTCTAAGTCTGGGTAATACTAAAGGACCTTGCATTGTGGCTGATGAATGCCCTAAAAGCAAAATGCTCAATCTCTTTCCCAAAGGACCATTCACCCTGGTAGCCACAGCATGCACTGCTGTGGAGTCAGGGGTTACTGGTTCAGGGGTGGCCAGGTCCACTCCAGTGCTGCCACAGGTCCCGGCATGTAACCAGGGGACGTCAGAATCAGTTGTGGTGTCGATGCCTCCCAGTCCCGGGGGCCCAGGGGCCGTTTTATTAGGACAGTCTCGGCTTAAATGACCTGGTTGTCCACATGCAAAGTAGTTTCGTGAATTCAGTGTCATGGCTGCAAACGCTGAAGCCATCATGTTACACTGGTGCTGCATAGTCCCTATCTTACTGCACGCGTCTATCATTTGCAGAAGTGTAGGGTTAGATAAAGGGTGAAGCACCTTTTGGCAATCCTCGTTAGCATTTTCAATTGGGAGTCCTAGTCCGAAGTCAAAAAACATTTTCCTGAGTTCCTTCAGTATTTGAAAACTTATTCCCTCCCACCTGGGGCGTCTATGTTGCTCATGTATCATACGGCGTGCGAGCGCTGAATGCAACCGATGGACCATTTCAAGATCTCCACTTGATTCTGCCCCCTCTCGGATGGCTCGCCACATATCGGGGGGAGAACCACCCCTGCCCATAACCAAATTACACGCGGGCGGCGGAAGCGGATCGGCAGGCGGCGGGGGCAGGGGCACGGCGAGCGATGGGGGCGGAGCGGGGGAGCGGCAGCGGCGCAGCGAGCGTCGGGGGGCGTTGCGGAGGGCGGCAGGGGTGCTGCGGCTGCCGGCGGGGGGGAACAGTCCGGAGCGGACTGCGGCCACGGGGCTGCGGGCGCCTCGCAGCAGCGGCGGCGGCGTTCTCCAGGGTCCGCGATTTTGCTTCTCCCCGACCGGGGGAGGGGTTGGAGTCGCGGATCGGGTCCGGGAAGGAGCTGCTTCCCGCACCGAGGGGCAGCGGCGGGGGTGGCGGGGAGTGCGATGGGGAGCGGTCGGAAGAACTTGTCCTTGTCGAATTTGTTTGAGTGCTTCTGATACTTGGCGCCAAACGGGTAAAAGCTTAGCAGTCATTTTATCTGCAGGAGAGGGATCGGGTTCTTTCTTCGGGTCCACGGGCCCGGGATCCAGGGTTGTCTGACCGCCCCGCCGTTTATTTACGGTCGCGCCTGATAACGGAGGCGCCGCAGACTCTGCCGAGCCTGCCGAACCTGTATGCTTCTTTAAAGTCTCACAGACAGTTCTCCGCGGCCTTAAAAGGTCCTCTGCCGCATTATCTGAGCGGGTAGCGGCATCCCAAAGCTTCACCCCGCTCAGTCCCATATGCCCTTATCGTAGATGGAGACACTAGTCACTCCATCTACATGGCTAGAAACCCAAACAAGAAGGTGTTTCAAATGGAAAGAGTCTATTTTTACATGATGCTTCTGTAGAAGTCCCTGCATCTCCTGGTAAACTACCTTCTGTTCCTTGGACATTTCACCGCCCATAGTTCCCTACTGCTCACCTCTGTCCAGCAGAGACGATAATGCCGTATAGTCAATCCTGCTTCCTTTCTGCAGACTTCTAAGCTGGTTGAGGTCCCTGTTTGGGCACCATTTGTGGCAACCAGGCACGGACTCAGATGTGAATGATCCAAATCATTTATTACAAGTTCTCACAACACTTATATACATTCACAAGTTTCTATTCTCAGCTTTCCCATCTGCCTTTACAACTTTCCCATCCACAGTTCTATGTCAACAACTTATTCCACAAACACTTCTCAACTGTGCATACAGGCACTTGTCCAATCAGAGCCATGAGACATTCCTTTTGTTTTTCTCTTCTTCTGGAGACATCCTTGGCTCTCAGCCTTGCTTCTCATGCTGCCTATCCTGCTCTGCAGCTTCTACTCTGAATAGTCTTTCTTGTATTCCCACACAGGAGCTCTCTGAAGCAGTACAATCCCCAACAACAAATTCCAGAGAGGCTTGTATCTATGGATTTGGAGCTACTGAATTACTACAGAACACTTTTGTGCACCATAACACCGGTCCACCCAGAGCCCAGAATGGCAGTTGTCCTGCTGTCCCCAAGCCTTCGTGTCACTTTGTGAAGCACTGGAACAGCCTGGAGTTGTTTGAAAGATGTGTAGATATATGGTGCTTAGGGACATGGTCTAGTGGTAGATTTGGCAATGCTAGGTTAACACTAAGTTAGACATGAACATCTTAGAGGTCTTTTCCTACCTAAATGATTCTATAATCCTGTATCTTTCAAGCCCTCTATATCAACAGATCAAAAGGAAGGCCAGTAAGAACTGCTTTTGTGGCAACTCACCCCAAAAAATGTTACTTACTACAATATCTCCAGGCATCAACAGAATCCTGGGCTATATAACCTCAAGCATAGCCATGAACTTGAAGGAAGTGATAATCCAAGTGTAATCAGCTCTTATCTGACAGCATCCTGAATGCTATGCCCAGCTGGAAAGAAAGACATTCACCAGGAAGAGCAAGTTCTACACAGCTTAGGCAGGGTGGTCACGAGCCTCAAGTACTTTACCAGTGAGAACGGGCTGTGGGCTTGCTGAGCATGGGAAAGAGCAGGCTTTGATGGGAGACCTAAGAGCATATTCGGAATAGATACAGTGAGGACCTCCAGAAGACAGAGCAAGGCTCAGTGTCATGCCAGTACATGACTGGAGGACAAGAGACAATGGACTTAAGGTTTGCACTGAATAGGAGGGAAATACTGTTCACCATAAGAACTGTCAAGCAATGGTACACTTGGAGCAAGTGGTTGGATATGTTAACTTCCAGAAGTTCTTTCTAGCCTGACTTATGCTATGACCTTATGGCCAAAGTACATTCTTTGTGTGATTCTGCCAACTAGGGACAAGACCAGTGTTGCGGACGAGTGGCTCAGCTTCTCAGCCAAGGAACTTGGCACTTCTCTGGAACTCTCTTGAAAGTTCTGCAGAGGAGTAGAAGGGGTAGAAAAAAGCAAGATAACAAGATCTATGATCCTATGGTCTCAAAGCTGCTAGCATATTTTTTTTTCCCAAAAATGCTATGAGAGTATGTTCCCTTACTGTTACCAAATTTTTGTTTTGGAGCTGGTCTTCTGATCACCCTGCATATCTGATCTGAAGTGCTGTTCTTAGGATAGGTTTTCCTGGGTTCTCCTAGGAAGCTCTAGCCTCTGCCTTCTCTATGACACACTCTTCCCCCTTTACTTACTTCTTGCTTCACAATGTTGAGCTTATCACAGTAAAAGAAGTAACATGTACAGCAAAATAAATAGTAGTGGCAGAGCTACATTGGATAATTCTGTCCAGTCCTAAATAGAATAATAGAATCCAGCACTGTTCTGATTGGAAGGGACCTTAAAGATCATATAGATCCAACTCCCTTCCAAGGGCAGAGACAGCTCCCACTAGATCAGATTGTTCAAAACCCCATCCAGCCTGGTCTTGAACACTCATAAAGAGGGAGCATCCATAACTTCTCTGGGCAGTCTCTTCCAGTGCCTCAAAAACTTCTTAGTGAAAAAAAAATATTTTTAATATCTTATCTAAGATCACCTTTTTTTTGTTGTTTGAGACTATTACTCCTTGTCCTGTCATTAACCTAATGAGGTTTAACAAGGCCAAGTGCAGGGTGCTGCACTTGGGTCGGGGCAATCCCAGGTATTTATACAACCTGGGGGAAGAGGTACTTGAAAGCAGCCCTGCGGAAAGGGACTTGGGGGTCCTGGTGGACGAGAGGCTGGACATGAGCCAGCAGTGTGCGCTGGCAGCCCAGAGGGCCAACTATGTTCTGGGCTGCATTAGAAGAGGAGTGGTCAGCAGGGAGAGGGAGGTGGTGGTCCCCCTCTACTCGGCTCTCGTGAGGCCCCATCTGGAGTACTGTGTCCAGGCCTGGGGCCCCCAGCACAAGAAGGACGTGGAGCTGTTGGAACGAGTGCAGAGGAGGGCCACCAAGATGATCAGAGGGCTGGAGCACCTCTCCTATGAGGAAAGGTTGAGGGAACTGGGCTTGTTCAGTTTGGAGAAGAGAAGGCTCCGGGGAGACCTCATTGTGGTCTTCCAATACTTGAAGGGAGCGTATAAACAGGAGGGGGATCGATTGTTTGTGAGGGTGGATAGTGATAGGACAAGGGGGAATGGTTTTAAGCTGAGACAGGGGAGATTTAGGTTGGATATTAGGAGGAAGTTTTTCACACAGAGGGTGGTGACGCACTGGAACAGGTTGCCCAGGGAGGTTGTGGATGCCCCGTCCCTGGAGGCGTTCAAGGCCAGACTGGACGTGGCTCTGGGCAGCCTGGTCTAGTGGTTGGCGACCCTGCACTTGGCAGGGGGGTTGAGACTCGATGATCTTTGAGGTCCTTTTCAACCCAAGCCATTCTATGATTCTATCATTCTATGATTCTATGATTACAGTCCCTGAAAAAGAGTCCCTCGTCTATCCTGGAGGCCCCCTTTAAGTACTGGAAGGCTACTATCAGGTCTCCCCAGTCTTCTATAGGCAAAGTAACCCCAACTTTCTCAACTTCTCTTTACAGAATAGGTGATCCAGTCTTCTGACCATCCTCATGGCCCTCCTATGGTCACTCTCCAAAAGCTCCAAAACTTCCTTGTGCTGCTGGCCCCGGACTTGAATGCAGTACTCCACATGGAGCCTCACAAGGGCAGAGCAGAGGGGAACAATCACATCCCTCACCCTGCTGGCCATCCCTCTTTTGGTGCAGCTCAGGATATTGTTGGCTTTCTGGGCTGGAAATACATTGCTGGCTCATGTCAAGTATTTTATCTACCAGTAGTCTCTAGTACTTCTCAGCAGAGCTACTCTCTATACACTCATCACGCAGCCTGTACTGACATTTGGAATTGCCACGATCCATGTGTTGACCTTGAAGGTGATCTTGTTGAACTGCATGAGATTCACACAAGCCAGCTCTTGAGCTTTGCAAAATCCTTCTGGATTACACTCCTTCCCTCCAGCAAGTTGACAGCACCATGCAGCTTGTGTCATCCACAAACTTCAGAAATGCGCAATCAATCCAACTATGTCACTGACAAAGATGATAAAATTTAGTGGTCCCAGTACTGACACCTGAGATATCTGCATTTGAAGTCATTTTTTTAGAAAAAAGAGAGTAAAGTGTATGCATGACTAAGCATACTCAATGCAAGTCTGTGTTAACTATTGCTCAGCAAAACCAGCATCAGCAACACACTTCCAGAACTGCTGAAGAATGTGTTTCTCCCTGGGCTTAAGTGGAAGAGTGTCTTCAGAGGAAAGAATAAATACAGAGGCCCAGGACAGTATGCAGCAGAACTTTAATTAATTAAAAGAAGAAAAATGTTTTCTGCGATTGGAGGTCCCAGGGAAAGAAGCAGCACAGACATGCTGTATAGTCAGCTATTCACCTGCCCACTCCTCAAAAGGAGAAGGGCCAGTAGCTTGTTCCTAGCCCAGGCTAGACCTATCCTCTTCCTATTGCAAGGAGTGATATGTATCATTAAACCCATGGAACACAAGATCCCAAAGTTTTGTGCCCAGTCCACTACCAACTTCCGGGTCCATAGGGGAATTTTATTGTGAGCAATCACCAACAAATTTAGCAGGGGAGGTACCTCCTGCCACAGTTGAGGCTGCTGAATCTGGAGATGACAAAGCCAGAGAGACCAAAGCCTCCAGAGGAGATGAGCACACCCTCAGAGCTGAGGATGCTGCCAACGGCAGTGGAAGTGGAGGATCCCATGGCGGTGTTCTGCGGGAAGGAGCTGAGGATGGGTCCGGGCAGGGTCACCACCACGGGAGAGGGCTGGATGAAGACGCTGGAGTCCTGGCACTGCCTGACACAGGGCTCGTTGCAGCTGTTGGCCAGCAGGGTCGGGCGCAGGGCCGGCATTGCAGGCATGGTAGGCACTGGTCATAGCAGGACATGTTTTGTGTCCGGAGGGGCACCTGTTGGCAGGGAGGGTTGGGAGGAGCACAGAAGTGAGAGGAGCAGCCTGCCATCCCAGCATGAGAGAGCCAAGGCACAGTGCTGACTGAGGGTATGGCGGCTAAGGAAGCCCATGGTCTTCTCCTTCCCTTTGGCCCCACTGACCCTGCCAAGAACAGCCAGGCCCAGGCAGGTTGCTGCCTATCCCATTGCACAGGAAAGACCTCATGCAAGACCCAGCATCACTCAGTGCCACACAACAGCTGCCCCTTTCCCTCTAACAGGGCAAGCTGTCATTCCAAGACTACTCATAGGGTTTCATATGTGCAGAGAAATCCTAGAGGAGGAGGGGTTGGTGAAAGGACTTCAGAGTCACCTCGTTCCCACGGAAATTGAGGCAGGAGGAGTGGATGAAAGAATGAGGAGATGGACCCACTTTTATACCACTCCAGCACCGCCCCAGGTCTACAGTCATTCCACACTAGAAGTAATTTTCCAGAAGAATCATCTCAAATGCATATTATCCTTCCTAATGGCACAGCTTGGTTTTTTTGTTTCCGTCAACCTTGCCATTTCATTTCCTTATTTCTGGCCTTCCCAGTTTGGCCATGAAGGCTCCTTTCAAGTTTCAGAATGAGAGGTGCAAGGAATAGAAGATATTTCCCAAGTGCTGGAGGGGTTCTATGCTGCAGGCAGGGGACATTTGTCTGGGGAAATGTCATGACCTTATTTGTAACCACCTTTGCCATCTTTACCACTTGGCACTGCCCCAGTCCCAGAGTCACTCTACATTGGCATTATTTTTCCAGCAAACCTCAGCTCCAAATTATCCTTCCTAATGGCACGGTGTTATTGTGTTTGTTTGGTTTTTTTTGTTCTGATTTTCATCACTTCTGTCATTTCATTTCCTCATTTCTAACATGCCTATCTGGCCATGCCATTTTCTTTCAACTGCTGTTATAAGAGACCCAGGAAATACACATCACGATCCCACCAGTACGGGCACAAAAAAGGACCATCAGGTATTGGGATGGTTGCATTAAAGCAGGGAACAGAGCAGGGCTTAATGTGCTGCAGGGTAATAACTGGTAACTTCCTTTGCAGGAAGAAGCCAAGCTCCTCACAATGCTGCAAGTCTGTAGCAAGGAAAACTGCTCTAGGTAGACCAGGATCAGGTGTGGAAATGGTTAAACAAATTCAACTGATACAAGTCCATGGGACCTGATGGCATGAACGTGAGGTAGGTTAGCAATGTCAGTGCAAGGCTGCACTCAACCGCTTTTCAAAGTCATGTAGTCCAGAAAGCATATCCAGTCCTATCCATAGTCCACTTAATCTTCGACTACAAGGCCTCATCAGACTCTGTGCCCTGTGAAACAGTTCAAGAAGGAAATTATCTCCTAGAAGTGTGTGGGGAACAATTGAAAGACAGTCAAAGAAGCAACAACCCAGACTCATGCATGGGGCAGCATCCAAGGGAGTGGAAGGAGATGCCCAACATCCTTGCAAGGCTTCTCTCTATCTCCTTTACAAGTTTGTGGGAGAAAGGCAGATGTCTCAACCATCTTCAAAACAGCCAAAGGACTTCCCAGATAAGAACAAGCTGGTCAGCAACTCTTCATTTTTTCAGTGCTGTCTCCTGCAAGAATCTCATATCCAGCTGAGGACATGATAGTGTAAATGGCTGTATTACTGGATGAGTAGAACTACTTGTGGGTGGTGGCAGAATCCACTTCCATCAAGTTGGTAGAGGACTGCAACCAGGGACCAGCTGATGTACTCCAGGGCAATGGTGCCAGACAGGGAGACCTTGACAGGCTGGAGGAATGGACCCACAGGAACCTCATGGTCTTCTAGAAGGGCAAATGACAAGTCCTGCAACTAGGAAGGAACAATCTCTCGAAGCAGTACAGACTAGGGACTGAACTACGCCTCAATCCTAAAGTCACTGGACTTCCTCTGAGAAGGTCTACACCCAGGGCAGGATCAGACATCAGAGTAGAAGTTTATGGATACACTGGCCTCATCTTCCTGGCCAAAGAGATGGGGCTGTGTTTAAAAAGTTTCCTGAAGGAAAGAAGGAAAGAAATGGGTTGAAGAAAACATCTCCCCACTGCTTGAGACTCTTCTCTGTTTCCCAGGTGCTAAGTCTTCTCCCAGCATTAGAGTTTCTGCACATCTCCCCTCCCATGTTCCAAAGCCTTCCTTAAGCCCAGAGCAAAACTCAGCACCATTGGGGAAGCAAGGAAACTCTCCACCAATGAGCAAGGGCTGACAGAATCTCACACTGGCATGTAGCTGGAGATGTTCATGAAGACCCTTGCTCAGGAGGGCCCTTGGCACAAAAATATCTCCCAGACTCCATCAAGGAGGCAATGGATCCTTGCTCCATGAACAATGCACTTCTGTGCCCTGCAGAAATGGAAGGAGTGGGGACACTCTCCAAGAGTGCAAGAGGATATCTTTAAAAGGCAAGAATCCTGAAGATACTCTCCCTACCCATGGCAAGTCACAGTCTAATTTTAGAGTTGACGTGAGCCACCCTTTTGACATTAAGCCATCAAACTAGAGTCTGCAGGCCTGAGCAACTCATAGACGGGAAACCTCCACCAGCCAGTACAACTCCATCTCTTCCTAGGGAAAACCAGTACTAAGAACCATGTTGTGCCCTGACACATGGCACCAGGTAGACCCAATGGCCATTCCCCTCCACCATGACGTTCTTGCCAGCACTCCAGCAGTTCAGGCAGCTCGTAGGATGGTCAGAATGTTTTCCACAAGTGGTAAGGCCTTTGGGTTTGCTGCTTGTCAATATAGCACTCTTTAACTGTATGGAAGGTTCAGACTCCACAAGACTTCCTGAGTAATGGCTTGAGAGTAGCTCTGAGGAAAAGGATTTGGGGGTCCCATTTGTTGAAAGATTCAACATGAGCCAGCATGTGTGCTTCCAGCCCAGAAAGCCAACTGTATTCTGGGTTGCATCAAGAGAAGCATGACCAGGAGGTCGAGGGAGGTAATTCTGCCACTCTACTATGCTCTTGTGAGACTCCACCTGGAGTACTGCATCGTACTGGGGTCCCGAACAGAAGAAGGACATGGAGTTGTTGGAGCAGGTCCAGAGGAGGGCCATGAAGATGATCAGAGCACCTCCTCTACGAGGACAGGCTGAGAGTTGGAGCTTTTCAGCCTGGAGAAGAGAATGTTCTGGGGGAACCTTATAGCAACCTTCCAGTACCTGAAGTGTGCCTACAGGAAATCTGGGGAGGGACTTTTTAGAAGGGCATGTAGTGACAGGACAAGGGGAAATGGTTTTAAACTGGAAGAGGGTAGATTTAGACTAGATATTAGGAAAAAATTATTTACTGTGAGGGTGGTGAGACACTAGAACAGGTTGCCCAGAGAGGCTGTGGATGCCCCCTCCCTGGAGGCATTCAAGGCCAGGCTGGATGGGGTTGTGAGCAACCTGGTCTAGAGGGAGGTGTCCCTGCCTAGATGACCTTAAACGTCCCTTCCAACCAAAACCTTTATATGATTCTATGATTAATCACTGGATTCGGGATGGCAACATTATCCTTTCAAAAAACAGCTCACAATATGGATTGCCAGATGAATTCAAGACTGCTACAAGATGGGATGAGGTCAGACAAACAGTCAAATGTTTCCCTAGACAGGGAAGCCTTGGGTGAACACATATGAACACAGCAACACACCTGCCTATGCAGGCAATGAGCAGTGACTGGTGGAGCAGGCTGGAAGGCAGTCAGAGCAATAGAAGAACGTGTCTTCTTCACAGGAGCTTATTAGCATATAGGCAGGAACTACAGTAGCAGAAAGGCTATGCATACCATCCTTCAAAGGAAGTTGCAAAGGCAGGGCTCACATTTCCCAGATACATGTTCCCTTCCTGCAGGGGATTTTCCAGCACTTAGGACACATGCTCTGCCCATACTAACCTCTTCCTACACATTTAATTTGTGCATCTCTCATCTTAGAACATGAAAGGAGCCTCTGAGTCTCAATGAGCAGATCAGAAATAAAGAAATAAAATGGCAGAGATGATCCAAAAGCAGAGCACAACCTGTGTCATTATGAAGGATAATTTCATAGAATCATAGAATGGCCTGGGTTGAAAAGGACCTCAAAGATCGTCTAGTTTCAACCTCCCTGCTGAGTACAGGGTTGCCAACCACTAGACCAGGCTGCCCAGAGCCACATCCAGCCTGAATGCCTCTGGGGATGGGGCATCCACAACCTCCTTGGGCAACCTGTTCCCGTGCATCACCACCCTCTGACTGAAAAAATTCCTCCTAGTCTAACCTAAATCTCCCCTGTCTGAGTTTAAAACCATTCCGCCTTGTCCTATCACTATCAACCCGTGCAAACAATCGTTCCCCCTCCTGTTTATATGCTCCCTTCAAGTACTGGAAGGCCACAATGAGGTCTCCCTGGAGCCTTCTCTTCTCCAAACTAAACAAGCCCAGTTCCCTCAACGTTTCTTCATAGGAGAGGTGCTCCAGCCCTCTGATCATTTTGGTGGCCCTCCTCTGAACTCATTCCAAGAGCTCTGCATCTTTCTTGCACTAGGGGGCCCCAGGCCTGGATGCAGTACTCCAGATGGGGCCTCACAAGAGCCGAGTAGAGGGGGACAATCCCCTCCCTCTCCTTGCTGGCCACTCCTCTTTTAATGCAGGCCATAACATAGTTGGCCTTCCAGGCTGCCAGCACACAGGGATGATTGGGATCAAAGGGAAGGAGAACCCATGTGGATATAACTACAAAGTCACCAGCTTCCCAGCTAGTAAGTGCCTTGGATCTCTCACCGTGGGATGGCATGCTGCACCTCACAAAGCCCCATGCTACTCCCAACCCTCTCTCCCAGCAAGTGCCCCTCCAGACAAAAGACATGTCCTACTACTACCAGTGCCTGCCACGCCTGCCATGCAAGCCCTGGGGCCCAAACACACTGGCCAACAGCTGCAACAAGCCCTAGGTCAGGCAGTGCCAAGACTACAGCTTCTTCATCCAGCCCCCTCCCACAGTTAATGTTCTAGAAAGACATTTCCATGTTTATTAGGCATCATTCCCCCCCCAGGAGGGGGTCACAAAGATGACTGAGGTCCTGCAGCACCTCCCATATGAGGAAGCACTGAGATACCTGGGTCTGTTCTGCCTGGAGGAGACAGAGAGGGGATCTTATAACCTTTTCTAGCTATCTAAAGTCCAGGAGTCTAGTCAGTGGTGCCAAGACTCTTTTCAGTGGTGTGCAGCAACAGAACAAGGGGCAACGGGAAGAAACTGGAACACAGGAAGTTCAATACAAACATGTGAAAGAACATCTTTACTTTGAGGATGACAGAGCTCTGGAACAGGGCCAGCCTTTAATGCTTTGTCCCATTGGAGCCTCACACTGCCAATTGTGATGGATTCACAATGATAGCCAACAAACCTCAACTACACTGCTCTCTCATTCACTCTCTCTCGAAAGGAACAGAGGAGAAAGAAAATTTAATGGAAAGAAACGGTCCACAAGTTGAGATAAGATTATGATAATTAAGGGAAAGTTAAACAGGAAAACAAGCAGAGGCTGCATGGTAGTGTAGAGGGAGAAAAGAAGCATTCTCTACTTCCCATCAGCAGGTGATATTCAAACATGTTTTGGGATGCAGGGAGTCCCTAGGCATAGAAGTTGTTTGGGAGGACAGATGTTTTCATAATGAAGCACTCCCCTCATCCTTCCCTTTCTCCACTCTTATTACTGGTACAGTGTCACATGGTATGGAATATCCCCTGTGTGAGAAACACTCTCAGCCAGTAAGTTTGACTCCAGAAAGGATCTTAGTGAAGCAGCATATTTTCTTTGCAATTGCAATGACGGACATGCACTGTCTTGAGGCAAGAGAAAAAAACACACGCCATATCTGCAAAATACACCCCGTTACACATCTTCTTCCCGACATATGTTATCATCTCTCCTAGTTACTCATTGGTTGAGCATCCCGGCCTCACAATCTTCTTGACGCAGTTACTAAGGAATATTTCCATATTAGGTCTGTTACCAACCTGTTGTTTTTAAGTATATTTTGTATTTCTCCATAGAGATAGGAGGGCAATAATTCATCAGGTTACTGCATTCGTTCTAGAGATTAAGGTTATATAATATTTGTTCTGCCCTGTGCAGGAGATTAAGATTATTGTGTTCATTCTTTCCTGTGCTAGGCCTGCCCTACAGATTTGCCTTATCTTAGGTTACTCAGAATAGTCCAGTTTCTGCTTTTAAGCACAATATTTGCCCTATCTTCTGCTAGTCTCTGCCTAAACAACTTTTAGTAAAAAGTATCCTAAGCAGCCATTTTATAAGAAGGTTGTAAGTATAGTAAAGACCTATACTTTGCTATCAGAAGCTTCTAGTGCAAAACCACAATCTAACTCTCACACTTGGGTCTCTTGAGGTCATCTGTCCCAGTGATGCCTCCTCCCCACAACTTGCCCTCCCCCAGCGTACAGGCTTTTGTTGGAGAGAGGTTGGAGAAAGCCTCGGTGCTGTGCCTGCACTGCTCAGCCAGAGACAAAACAATGGTATGATATCAATCACAGAATCACAGAGTTGGAGGGGTTGGAAGGGACCACTGGAGATCATCTAGTCCAAGTCCCCTGCTAAAGAAGGTTCCCTAAAGTAGGTTGCAGAGGAAAGAATCCAAGAGAGTTTTGAATATCTCCAGAAAAGGAGACTTGACTGCCTCTCTGGGCAGCCTGTTCCAGTGCTCTGTCAGTCAACGCTGCTCTAGCTTCATCCAGGCTTCCTTCCAGAGGCTCCAGATGAGGCCCTTCTCCCCAGTTGTGCTAGAAATCTCATGTTGCAGAGCTGGTGCTGCACAGACAGGCCCAAGAGCAACTGCACAAAAGCTACTTCCTGTTTACTCTGTTCAAAGACTTCTTGTTGCTCAGGTCCCAGCTCAAAGAACATCCTCTTTTGAGTCACTCGATATAGAGGGCTTTCAATCTGACTATGGGCTGGAAGGTGCATTCTCCAGAACCCCACAGGAAACATCATAGGAAAGCTTGCCTTTCTTTCCTACCAGCTGATGTGGGCATAGTTGTTACCCTCTTGCTCACATCCATAGCGATGTGGAAAATGCATCCTCAAGTTTTATTCTGAAGAAATGGACCTCTTCTTTGGAACCTCTGACTTCCCTTTGCTTTACATCAGAACTGACCTTTAGAAGAATTTGAACTATTTTCTTACCTTTCCCAAAAACTTCCTCCACAGTGTTACCCTAGACAAAGATGTCTCTGAAAAGTTGTTGAAAAGTGCTGCTCCAAGTAAAGACTCCTGAGATATCTACATAAGCCAAAATGTTTAGAAACGAGAGGGTAAAGTGATTCCTCCCCAAGCATGCATAACAGAATGTATTAACAACTGTTCAAAAGAATTGTAAGAACCCTTTCCCAGAACCAACACTTCAAAACATCTCTCCCCCACCCTCCACTGGAGAACTTTTACAAGGGAAAGGATGAAACAGAGGTGCAGATTAGAATGCAGTAAAACTTTAATGAGTGAAAATTTGGAAACAAGGTCATTGCAAGGGGAGGCCCTGCTGCCAGAACCACCTCGGCCAGATGACAGTCTGCACTGCATGGCCATGACAGTCATGCCACCAGCTGTCCATCTACCCTTTCCACAGATGGCATATGGCCAGTTGGTCCACCATAGGCTGACCTGGTGGGACTCACAGTCCAGGGGAGCAGATGGCAAGGAGCAAGGACACGGGAAAAAAAAAATGGTGGAAGAGAGGAAAAGAAGTCATGGACCTTGTTTTCTGAGAGATGAGGTTGGCCCCAGTGCTCTCCCACATGTCTAATTTAAATTTTGTGGACTCTGGAGGTCTTTCTCCAGGGCCATGGCCAGTAGCTTTAGCAGGGGTAGCACCGCCTGCCACCGAAGCGGCTGCCGAAGCCGGAGAGGCCAAAGCCTCCAGAGGAGATGGGCACACCCTCAGAGCTGAGGATGCTGCCAACGGCAGCGGAGGTGGAGGATCCCACGGCGGTGTTCTGCGGGAAGGAGCTGAGGATGGGTCCGGGCAGGGTCACCACCACGGGAGAGGGCTGGATGAAGACGTTGGAGTCCTGGCACTGCCTGACACAGGG
This sequence comes from Numida meleagris, assembly GCF_002078875.1. Taxonomy (NCBI): domain Eukaryota; kingdom Metazoa; phylum Chordata; class Aves; order Galliformes; family Numididae; genus Numida; species Numida meleagris. Next base: position 9,647 of record NW_018364565.1, on the reverse strand, counting down.
CTCGTTGCAGCTGTTGGCCAGCGGGGTCGGGCCGCAGGGCTGGCATGGCAGGCGTGGCAGGCACTGGTCGTAGCAGGACATGTCTTGTGTCTGGAGGGGCACCTGTTGGGAGAGAGTGTCGGGAGGAGCTCAGAAGTGAGTGAGAAGCACCCTGCCATCCCTACACGAGAAAGCCAAAGCACAGTGCTGACTAGAGATACGCTGGATGTGTCAGGAAGCCCATGGTCCTCTCCTTCTCTTTGACCCCAGTGGTCCTGCCAAGAGTGGCCAGGCACAGCCAGGTCCTTGCCTTGCCCATAGCTAAGGAGACACCTCAGGTAAGGTCCAGCATCATGCCACGCTGGCTGCCCCCTTCCCTCTCTCAGGGCTACCTGCTTCCCCAAGATCCAACATAGGTAAAGGCACTTATATGTGTATACAAATCCCAAAGAAGGATAGGGTGGTGAAAGGGCTTCAGACTCACCTCGCTCCCACGGAGATGAAGGCAAGAGGAGTGGATGAGTGAGAGAGAGGAGATGGGCCCTCTTTTATACTGCTTGTGCACTGCCCCAGGCCCACGATCACTGTACATGGGCAGTAATTTTTCCATGAGACTCACCTCAAATGCAAATTATCCTTTCTAATGGCGCAGGTTGAGGTTTTGGTTTCCGTCAAGCCTGTCATTTCATTTCCTTGTTTCTGACCTTCCCAGCTTGTCCATGGAGGCACCTTTCATGTTCCAGGATGAAAGGCACAAGGAGTTCACTTGCAGAAACACGTCAATACACGTAGAAGACATATTCTGAGCTGCAGGCATGACATATGTGTCTTGAGAAATAGCATGACCTTATTTGTAACCACCTTAGCAGGTGGTTACAGGCAGGCATATACTCCTGTCAATGTGGCCCACTCCGGCATATCCTGGGCCTTCTTTGCCTTGGGACTCATTCTGTCCTTCTCCCTCAATGTCTGTCTCTCAGCCTTCTCCATGAGCCTCCATTCATTCCCTGCAAAGCCAGGTGGAATTTTCCACTGCTTGCAAATGTCTTCACCCACAGCCTATTGTTCTGGAAAGACATTTCCATGTTTATTTGGTGCTGTCCACTCTTATAACAATCTCTGGGAACATTAACCACCTCACATCATCTGTTGTTTTGTGGAAGGAGAACACCGCCTTCCTGAGCCCTGTTATTGCCTAAAAAGCCCCACAGAATATGGTCCCTCTTCTTGAGTCAGTGGCTGTGCTGGTTTTCTTTACAGTGCCATGCTTCTCCTCCTCTCAGGGATAGAACTAACTGGTGCAAGTGATGCTCAGGCCTGCAGACACCACACACAGCTAGGTAGGCCTCATGCCAAAAGGGTGGCTCGTAGCCAACCCAAAATTAGATTGTAAATTGCCATGCATAGGGAGAATCTCTTCAGGAAGCTTGCCATGGAATCAAGATGTTATCTAGTACTTTTGCACCACAACACAGTTCCCTCTATGTCAGCAGGGCAGAGAAGTGTTTTGTTCATGCAGCAAGGATGCATTGCCTCTTTGATTGAGTCTGGGAGGAATCTGTGAACCTAGAGCCTTCTTGATCGCTTCCATTCTACGACCATCCCCAGCCACCTGACTGTTCTGGGACCCACCAGCCCTGGCTCATTACTGGGGAGCTTATTTGCCTCTCCAACTGAGCTCTTTTTTTCTCCAGGCTGAGGAAGGCTCATTCAGACCATCCTTCAACAGCTTCACTATGACCACCTCTTTGAGAACACTGTCAAATGTCTTTCTGAACTCCAGCAAGAATGTATACAGTCCTCTTCCCACATCCTTGAGGCTTGTAATTTCATTGTAATGAATCAGCTTGATCAAGCCATGACTTCTCCATAGTGAATCCATGCTCACTATCATGCTGTAGATATTTTCATCCTTCATGAGCATGGAAATGGTTTCCAGGATCCAGGTTATGCCAGGACGCACTGTTCCATCTCCTACCAAGAGACAGAGCTGAAGCCTCTGGTCCTGTAGCTCCCTGCTTCCTCCTTCTTGGTCTTCTTAAATAGGAGTGACGTGCACTTTCTCCAGTTTTGGGGCACTTCTCCCAGTCACCAACTTATGTTTATCAAGAGTGGCCAGCTCCCTCAGCACTCATGGGTGCATCTCATCATGGGATAGATATAAATGATGTGTTAAAAATAACCAGTTTACTCAAGGCTTCCCTGACCCAAAGGTACATGTCGTTAGCTCCAGCTTTTCAGCTTGCCCTCTGGAGCCATGGGACTCCTGAAAGCCACTTGCTGTTGCCCTTGATGTCCTTTGCAAGACTGAATTCTATCAGGGCTTTATATTTCCTCACTTGATTCCTGGCTGCACAGACACTCTGGCCATAATCCTCTCAGGTTACCCATCCATACCTCCATCCTCCAGTGGCTTCGTATTTTTGTATTTGAGTTTGGCCAACAGTGTTTTCTTCTTCCAGTCCTGTTAATTTTGGTGCTGTTGTACTGGCGTAATCCTTAGGTCTCTCATGCTGGCACTTAAAGGGGTCAGTGTGGAAAAATAGGCATTTTAGAAATGAGGAATTGAAATGGATGAGCTGAGGGAAACAAAACCACAACCTGCACCACTGGGAAGCAAAATTTGCATCTGAGGTGAGTCTCTAGGAAAATTACTGCTTGCATGGAGTGACTGTTGGCCTGGGGCAGTGCCCAAGCAGTATAAAAGCAGGCCCATCTTCTCTCTCTCCCAACCACTCCTCTTGTCTCCATCACCCCAGGAACAAGGTGAGTCTGAAGCCCTTTCATCAATCCATCCTCCTCCAGTATTTCTCTGCACATACAAGTGCCTTCATCCTTTCTGGCTCTCGGGAAGGCAACTAGTCTTGGGAGAGGGAAGAGGGCGGCAGGTGTGAAATGGAGAGATGCTAGGTCTTGCCTGAGGCATCTCCTGAGCTATAGTCTGGGCAGCAGCCTGACTGTGCCTGTTCACTCTTGGCAAGGCCAAATGTAAGGAGAAGATCACGGGATTCATGACACAGCCTCTTTATTTCTAGTCAGCACTGTGCCTAGGATCTCCGTGCTGGGAAGGCAGGGTGCTTCTCACTATCCCCTTTCTTTGCAAGGCCCTTTCTCCCAACAGGTGCCCTTCCAGACACAAGACATGTCCTGCTACGACCAGTGCCTGCCACGCCTGCCATGCCAGCCCTGTGGCCCAACCCCGCTGGCCAACAGCTGCAATGAGTCCTGTGTCAGGCAGTGCCAGGACTCCAACGTCTTCATCCAGCCCTCTCCCGTGGTGGTGACCCTGCCCGGACCCATCCTCAGCTCCTTCCCGCAGAACACCGCCGTGGGATCCTCCACCTCCGCTGCCGTTGGCAGCATCCTCAGCTCTGAGGGTGTGCCCATCTCCTCTGGAGGCTTTGGCCTTTCTGGCTTCGGCAGCCGCTACTGTGGCAGGCGGTGCTACCCCTGCTAAAGCTACTGGCCATGGTCCTGGAGAAAGACCTCCCGGGACCCAAAATTGGTAGCGGATCTGAGATGGAGCACTGGGATGTTGTTTTCGGAGGGGCCATGCAATGCCAACACCTCTTGCAAAAAGATGGGGCCAGCATGGACTCTCAGAATGCACTGCCCATGTCTGCCCTTCCCCTCTTCCACTCTCTCCTTTTCCTCCTGACTTCCTGTTTGTCATCTCTGCTCCTCTGGTCTGTCAAACCCCAACAACCAGCCGAGGGAGAAGCTGGTGGCACTTCTCCCCCTGTGGAAAGAGCAGATGGACAGCTAGGGGGATGTCCACCATGGCCACACAGTGCAGATTCTGTCCCTGCTGATTCCTGCATGATGTCGTCCCCTTGGAGCAACTTTGTTTCCCTCCTTTGACTCAATAAAACTGTGGTGCATCTCAGTCTGTGCCTCTGCATCATTCTTCCCTGCAAACACCCCATGTGCCAGCAGGATGTCTGCTGTTCTGTGGACTTCAGCAAGCATGTGCAACACATGGGGACCCATCACCTTTTCCCAGTCAGGGGTAGCCTGGAACATTATGCAGCTATCTTCTTTGGCAGAGCACTGTCACTCTCACATGTGGGTGTTGTCCACCAGTCCTGCAGTGTCTTTGACCTTCAGGCCCAGTTTTGCTTCTCACTATCCTCACTTGCCCTCTCAGCCTCAGTGCACATTCTGCAGGAGGTGGCCACTGTTGGCCCTGAGTGAGGAGCCTGAGCTGTAGGACGACCAGGGAGGGTGTCACAGATTGAGGGTCTTCTGTTGCACAGTAGGAATCTTGTCCCTTTTCCCTCCCCATCCCCTCAAGATGTCAGCAGAGAAGTGACAAAAAGGAGCTTAGTTTAGATAAAGAGGAACTAATTTACTAGAAATGGTAAAGGAATGTGAGATAATACAATATAAAAAGGATCAAGGATAATAAATCAAGCAAATGGGAGAGAGAGATGCCTTTTAACTGTGCAGTGCTTTGGCAGTATGGCTGGAAGAAAATTGTGGTTAAATTGCTTCCTTCCTTCCTAGGAGCCATACAGGAATCACCAGAACACTCTGGGAACTGTAGTCCTTGCCCAAAGCTGGGATAACCCAAACCGTTTTCCCTAGTGCATTCTTCATATGTACTACTGTCACGGAGTTATCCATGGATCTGTGTCCGTGACAGAGGGAGAGCAGGCCCACAGGCCTACCAGCCTGGAAAAGAAAGAAAGGAGAAAAAAAGAAGTATTGGCGGTTTACAGGCCGGCTTGGTCCTGTGACTAATGAGGCAGGGGACCCATGGACCCACGCTCTGGGGGAAAAAAAGAAAAAGGAGGAAGGCTAAGGAAATAGTGGAAGGGTCTAAAACAAAACAGCAGCAAAGATCTGAGGACGAACGTTAATTTACTAAATATGATATCAAAATTGAGGCCAACAAATCAAGCAGCAATAAGAGAGAGAGAGAGAGTCCAAAGCTGAGCCCTTACTCTGTAAGCTGCAGGGGGACTACGTGCTCCTCCGCAGCAAACGAAGAAAGGCACTCCAGGTCCACCAGGTGGCTTCACCAACCCCCTCCAGGCGCAAAGACCTCTGAGGAATGCAACTCCTCCCCTCCCCCTCCAAGAACCAAGCACCCAAAAACACCAGTCCACAGAACCAGAACATTAACTCTTTAACTGCGAGTGCTATACATGATGTTATGATGTGGAATACCAACAACAAAAAATCACAAAACCATGACAACTACACAGACTTTATCCCCTTCTACAGTACAGAAGAGACTGGATTGGGCAGGGCTGTCTTGATTTACAGATCCCCAAATATTGATCAACCCAGTGGCTTCTGCTAGATGTTTATCTCAATGCTTGAAGGTTCCAACACACATTGCTTTTAGCATAGTTTTTAACAATCCATTTTGTCTTTCAACTTTTCTGGAAGCTAGTGCATGACTGGGAATATGATCGTGGAATCACAGAATCATAGAATCATAGAATGGTTCTGGTTGGAAGGGACCTTTAAGATCATCTAGTTTTAGTCCTCCTGTTATAGGCAGGGACATCTCCATATTTATAGTCTTTCCATCACCTTTCACACCAGAGAGGTTTTATTCACTTGGACTGCTTAATTGCAGCATGTTTCACATTCATTAATAACTTGCACAATAGCGTCATCCATGGTTAAGTCCACCCCTTGATCTTGAGCCCATTTATATGTTGCATCTCTTCTTTGATGGCCTGAGGTGTCATGGGCCCACTGAGCTTCAAATAACTCACCATTGTGTTGCCAGTATAAATCTACCTGAGCCATATCAGTTCTAGTGGCCCTATCTACCTGCTGGTTGTTTTTGTGGTCTTCAGTGTCCCAGCTCCTGCGTACATGAGCATCTACATGATGTACCTTGATGGCCATATTCTCTACCTGGGTAGCAATGTTTTTTACAGTTCAGCAGCCCAAATGGGTTTGCCTCTGTGCTACCAGTTGTTTTGCTTTCACTGATGCAGAAATCTTGTGAGGAGTGGCTGAGGGAACTGGAATTGCTTAGTCTGGAGAAGAAGAGGCTCAGGGGAGACCTTACTGCTCTCTACAGCTACCTGAAAGGAGGTTGTGGTGACGTCAGGATTGGCCTCTTCTCCCACCTAACTAAAGACTGGACAACAGGGAATGGCCTCAAGTTCTGCCAGAGGAGATTCAGGTTGGACGTTAGGAAATATTTCTTCTCTGAAAGAGTGCTCAGGCACAGGAACAGGCTTCCCATGGAGGTGGTGGAGTCACCATCCCTGGAGTTTTTCAAGAAACATTTAGATGTTGTATGAAGGAACATGGTTTAGTGGGGAAATATTGGTAGGTGGATGGCTGGACTGGATGATCTTGGACTCTTTTCCAACTTCGGTGATTCTATGATTCTGTGATTCATTGTCCACTTCTCTTGTTTGGCAATATCTAGGTCCAGCTGAACAGCCTTCACCTCTGCAAATTGTCTCGATTCTCCTTCTCCTTCCGTGGCCTCTGTAACATGCCACATAGGGCTTCACACACAAGCCTTCCCACTCCGATAATTTCCCACAATAAGGTAGGATGCATCAGTGAGCAAGGCATATTTCTTTTCCTTCGCTGGTACTTCGATATACAGTGGGGCCTCTTTGGCATGTGTTACCTCCTCCCCTGGTGATGTTTCAAATTGTTTACCTTCAGGCCAGTCCATGATCAAATCTAAGATTCATGGATGATTGGGGTTTCCTATCTGGGCCAGCTGTGTAGGTCAGGCTTAGGGTTAGGGTTAGGGTTAGGTCCAGGCAGGGTCACCACCACGGGAGAGGGCTGGATGAAGACGTTGGAGTCCTGGCACTGCCTGACACAGGACTCATTGCAGCTGTTGGCCAGTGGGGTCGGGCCGCAGGGCTGGCATGGCAGGCGTGGCAGGCACTGGTCGTAGCAGGACATGTCTTGTGTCTGGAAGGGCACCTGTTGGGAGAGAGTGTCGTGCAAAGGAAGGGGAGAGTGAGGAGCAGCCTGCTATACCATCATGTAAGTGGCAGGGCAATGTGCTTGTTCTCCCATTTAGCACCCGTGTTCCTGCCAATAGTAGCCTGGTTGTTGCCTAGCCAATAATGCAGGAGACACCTCACGAAAGATCTAGCACCTCTGAACGCCATGCCCGCTGCCCCCTTCCCTCTAACTGGGCTAAATGCTTTCCCAAGGCCCTAAGTAGAACACACACACTTGCATGTGAAGAGAAATCCCAGAGGAGGAGGAATTTGTGAAATGTCTTCGCACTTACTTCGTTCCCAGGGAGATGGAGGCAAGAGCAGTGGATGACTGAGTGAGGAGTTGGGACCGCTTTTATACCACTCCAGCACTGCCCCAGGCCCACAGTCACTCCACACGGGCAGTAATTTTACATGAGACTCACCTCAAATGCAAATTACCCTTCCTAATGGCACAGGTTGGGCTTTTGGTTTCTGTCAACCCAGCCACTTCATTTCTTGTTTCTGACCTTCACAAATTGGCCGTGGAGGCACCTTTCATGTTCCAGGATGACAGGCACAAAGAGTTTCCTTGCAGAAACACGTCACTATGGGTAAAAGACGCGTCCCAAGTGCTGGATGGATTCTGTGCTGCAGGCACCGAATATGTAGCAAGGGAAATGTCATGACCTTATTTGTAACCACCTTATCAGCAAGGAAGGCATATCCTCCTGCCAATGCAGCCCCCTCCAAGACACCCAGAGCCTTCTTTGCCTGAGGACTCATTTGGTCCTTCTCCCTCCCTGCCTGTCTCTTGGCCTGAAATGGCAGGAGGGCAGTTCTGCTGCTTGCCAATGCCTTTGCATACAGCTTACTGTTCTGGGAGGAGGCTTGCATGCTTTTTTTGCATTGTCCATTTTCATGAGAGTCTCTGGGGTCATCAGCTAACCGACACCATCAGCTGTTTAGTGAAAGGAAAACCTTTCCTTTCTGAGATACATAACCACCCAAAAAGTCTCATGAATTCTTGTCTCTCCTCTAGAGTAGCTGGCTGTGCTGGATTTCTGAACAGCATCTTGCTCTTCCTCCTTTCAGGGATGGAACTACCTGGTGTGAGTGATGTTCAGGCCTGCAAACAGCACACACAGTTGGGGCAGCTTCACAGTGAAAGGGTGGCTCATGGCCAACCCAAAATTAGATTCAGAATTGCCATGTGTCAGGAGAGTCTCTTCAGGAATCTTGGCTTCCAAATGTATTATCTTGCACTTTTGGAGCATGTTCTAGATGCCTCCGTGTCAGCAGGGCAGAGGTGTGCTTTGTTCATGCAGAAAGGATGCATTGTCTCCTTGATGGAGTCGGGGAGATTTTAGTGTATCTATGGTGTTCTTGATCACGACCGTTCCATGTGTTCCCTTGTAGAAGTGCTTTTTGTTGCCCTCGATGTCCTCTCTGAGATTGAATTCTATCAGGCCTTCAGCTTTCCTTACTTGATCCCTGGCTGCATGGACATTGTGGCTGCATTCCTCTCAGGTTACCTGTTCTTGCTTCCATCCTCCAGAGGCTTCGTAATTTTGTGTTTGAGTTTGGCCAACATCTTTTCGTTCCTCCAAGCAGGCCTCTTCCTACTTTTACCTGATGACCTCTTTGTTGGAATGCCTCCCTCCTGAGTTAGGAGAAGGAGATCTCTAAGTACTAACTAGCTTTCTTAGGCTCTTCTACCCTCCATGGTCTTATCATTTGGAGCAGGAAGCTAGCAAGAAACATAAAAGGAATCGCCTGGATTGCTTATGCCCTGCCGAGTTGTCCTTCCAACAGATATGTGGCTTGCTGCACAATGGCCTGAGACCGTCAGATTAGAGTAAGAGGGAGGGAGTAGGCAGATCCATGTGGAATGACCTTAAGGAAGAGAAGACTTAGATGCTTGGTGAGGAGTGAAGTGCCGTGAGGAGATGGGGCACATCCTGCAAAAGGGAGCTGCCAACCATTCCTTGGGTCTCTCACATGAACACTGAAAGGAAGTCACCTTGACAAAATAAACATGTCAGAAATGAGGAAATGAAATGGCAGAGTAGAGGGAAACAAAACCACAATGTGTACCATTAGGAAGGATAATTTGCATTTGAGTTGAGTCTTGTGGAAAATTACAGCCTGCTTACACTGTCTGTGGGCCAGGGTTAGTGCTGGAGTAATATAAAAGTGGGCTCACTATCTTCTCTCTCATCCACTCTTCCTGCCTCCATCTCCCTGGGAACAAGGTGAATATGAAGCCGTTTCACCATCCCCTCTTCCTCCAGGATTTCTCTGGACATGCAAGAGCCTTCATCCTTTCTTGGGTCTTGCCATGGCAGCAAGAACTAGGAGAGGGAAGAGGGTAGCAGGTGTGAAATGGAGAGATGCTGGGTCTTGCATTAGCTGTGCTATGGGCTATGTAGGAACCTGTCTGTACCTGGCTGCTCTTGGCAGGGCCAGTGGGGTGACTGGGAAGGAGAAGACCAAGGGCTTCCTAACAGACACCCTATTTCCCCAACCAGGATTGTGCCTAGGCTCTCTCATGCTGGGATGGCACGCTGCTCCTCACTCTCCCCTTCCTTTGCACGACACTCTCTCCCAACAGGTGCCCTTCCAGACACAAGACATGTCCTGCTACGACCAGTGCCTGCCACGCCTGCCATGCCAGCCCTGCGGCCCAACCCCGCTGGCCAACAGCTGCAATGAGTCCTGTGTCAGGCAGTGCCAGGACTCCAA
>NW_018364564.1:92059-93289 GCF_002078875.1 Numida meleagris | reverse complement strand
TTTGCCTCTCAGGTCTCAATCACAGCCATTCACACTGAGTGCAGCAAAAGCACTCAGTGTGAATGATTTATTAAAAAAAAAAAACAACAAAAACAACAAAAAAAAGAGCCAGGAGGTTCTGTGTCCCTTTTTGCGAGTGCGTTTTTCCTCCGGTTTCGCCCCAAAACGCGTGCTAAAAATGTCTATTTTTGGCTCTTCAGGTGAAAGAGGAGCGCTTTTGATTTCAGCTTAAACTCCTCTTCCTACACCATGAGAAGTAGGAAGAGAATTTGGAGGACAAACACTATGCTGAAAATTTCTATTTGTGACACACATTTTTTAGGCATCGGTTGTGCAAATGCTGACAGGTCCTCTGGATTAGAAAAGATTCCATCGGACAAATGCTGGCAAGAAAATCTGCCCCCACACCACCACCACGTTCCCATGTACCCACAGGGACAATGCTGCTTCCACCAGAGAGAACGGGCAGAGGCCCTCATGGCAAAATGAACCTCCTGAAATGTAGATCACATCATGGAGCTGACTGAGCACTTCGCACAGAGTCGCACAGAGTGTAGCGATAAGCAAGACAAACGCAAGGGAAACAGCGTTACAAAAGATGGAAGGAAAATACAGCACTCACCCGGATTGGAAGATTTGGGGCTCGCAGAAAAAGGCTCCCACCAAGGAGGGATCTCCAGGAAGAAACCCTTCCACAGGGGCAGTCAGCCCTTAAATGAGGCCTACAAGGGGTGGAGCCAGGCTCCACCCCTTCTGGTTGCACAGGTGAATTGCCTTCACCTGTGCTCCCAGGGCTGACTGGGTCTTTCCTCCAGGTGCTCCATCAGTGGTTCAGGCCATGACTCAGCAGTTCCCATACAACAGAGAAAGACTTGTCACTAACTTCTGTTTTCCTTGGACAGGTTCTTGTGGCCAAATGCAGCAAATGCCCAACAGCAGCTCCATCAGCGACTTCCTCCTCCTGGCATTCACAAACACGTGGCAGCTGCAGCTCCTGCTCTTCTGCCTCTTCCTGGCCATCTACCTGGCTGCCCTCCTGGGCAACGGCCTCATCAGCAAAGCCATAGCCTGCCACCACTGCCTGCACACCCCCATAGACTTCTTCCTCCTCAACCTCGCCCTCCTGGACCTGGGTTGCATCTCCACCACTCTCCCCAAAGCCATGGCCAATGCCCTCGGGGACACCACCACCATCTCTTACTCACAATGTGCTGCACAGGTCTTTTTCTT
>NW_018364564.1:87731-88964 GCF_002078875.1 Numida meleagris | reverse complement strand
TCCTGTGAAAATGGAGACGGCCTTGCTCTGTCCAAAACATTCCCATTTTGCTGTCAGTTTTGACTGCAGACTTGCTTTTGATGAACTTGCTTGTTGCAGACTCACTTGTTCCCAGCCCTGGATGGCACACAGGTACATCTTTTCTTTCTCTTCCTCTCAGAAAGATGTTAAGTGACACAAGGCTTACTTGGATTTCTTATAACATCACAAAGTTTAGCTGCACATGGAAATAACTGTAGAAGTGCCAGTACCTTTAAGATAATTGCAGTGCAGAGATTCTCCCCTCCCTCCTACTGTGTGTGGGGCGAGACATGTTCCCTCCTGACAGTCCTCAAGGCAGGGGCAGAAGATGCCTCTCCCTAAACTGGACTCAGGAATTCTGGACTCACGGGGCTGCTCTCGGAAAAGTCCAATTGCTTTGATGGAGTTCTCTGTGGATTGAGGGGACAGTTACACAGTCCCAGGGCAACCTCTGAGGCAGGAACGTCCAACTTTCTGGCTTGCCTGGGCTACATTTCATGAGTGGAAATTGTCTTGGGCCACGTATATGCAGGTGGCTCCAAAAGTAATGCCTCCTATTTATTTCCATGGAAAGGACAACAGCTGGAAAGAGCACAGTGGTGTAGAGCAAATTCTCAGCTTCAGAACACTATCTTTCAACTGAGTCACTGCCATTAGCCATGCGTTTTGGTCAGTGATGAACACAGTGTAGGGTGGCTTAGCAATAGGGATCCGTAGTTTTGCTTAAGGACCAATATGTTACTTTAGTATAAGGAATCAATGTGTGCTAGGTCTACAGCATACCAGTTTAGCTTTGCTTGGTGTGTGAGCAGCCTTCTTCTTCTCAAAGATCCTGCTTCACGGAAGCGCTGCAGTCACAATAAGACTACTTTTATCTCTGCATGCACCAGGGGCAAGGACTTTGTCTTGGGTTTCACATGCGTTGTTTTGAGCTATAATCTACCCAGCTAGGAAGTTGCTCATTATGGCATAACAAGCAATGGAAACTTGCTACCCTGGGGAAAAGCAGTGAATTTCAGCCAAAATTCACTGTGATTAAGCGGAGGTATTACCTGAAAGAAAGGGGAGGAAGCAAGTCATTGCACCACTACCTTTGATGCAACTGTGCATGCCCAGAGACATTAGCATATGTTAATGAGGTTTTGGAAAAGAATGACTATGTATGCAAGTGTATTGCACATGTCTATGTTTTGCCAGTTGATGGGCTCAGCA
>NW_018364564.1:57534-85017 GCF_002078875.1 Numida meleagris | reverse complement strand
GACAGAAACAGTGGAGATGAGAGCATTGCCATCATTCTGGCACAGCTGCTGCTCCAGCCACTCAACTATGTGTCCCTTCCCACTTGTGAACCCACAATTAGGGCCTGAATGACACTGGAGGGACACACACAGACTTCCTTTCAAGCCCAGCACACCTTCTACAACTCTAAAACATATGCACAAGCACTTTATTTCAGATTCCCTTTATGAAGTGATGTTTATTATTTTACCATATTGCTCAGTGCCCAAGGCTTCAATCATGATTACGAGAATTGAACAGAAAAGCATCTCTTGCTACAGGAGTAACCAGGGAGTCATCTGGGTGCTGGAGCTGGTGGCACCATGCAATGCAGCAGCACAAGGGCTGTTTGCAGGGAGCTGATCCTCCCCCTCCTGGCTGATGCCTGCTTGACAGCAGCCACTCTGGGGCTTTCACCGGAGTGATGAGCACTCCCAATTCTTTCTGAAACTCATGCTTGTCTTTGCCTTTGTGCTGTTGTTGTGTTAATCAATAAGTCACTACACTGGGATGATTGTACATTCTCCTTGCAGAGGCTCACTCTGCACAGCCAAAGGTGCCCTAACGAGGACGGAAGTCAGCAAAGCTCTCACCCAGAGAGGCCACGCACTCGTACGTCTCCAGCATCACGTCCCGGTAGAGCGCTCGCTGCGCAGGGTCCAGCAGCGCCCACTCCTCCCTGCCGAAATACACGGCCACCTCCGCAAAGCTCACGGGCTCCTGCAAGCAAAGAGGCTCCTTGCTGGGAACAGCCAAGGCCCAGGGAAGCAGCTCGCAGAGGAGAGAAACTCCAGTGCCAGCCGTTTCTCTGTCCCCAGCACACAAACGCTGGCTGAGGGCACCTCCCTCCCACCCTGCAGTCACATCCCTCGCCCCTTGGCCTCTCCTGACTGCTTCCCCACCCTCCTACCTGAGATGGATGGGCTGGGGCCATCTCCTGCTCTCCTGCAGGCTGCACTGATCACAGGTGAAAGGCAGAAGTTTAGCTGGAGCCTGCAGGGACAAGAGAAATGGCAGGGGAGGTGTGAGGGAATACTGCAGTCAGATTCTAAATTGTGATGAAAATTGTTTTGGGTTTTGTTGTTTGAAACAAATGAGCTTGGTGTCCTGCACTTTGGATCAAACACTGATTCCTAGACCTGCAGGAATGGGGTTTCTGTCTTGTGTGTATTTCTCACAACCCTTGCACACTTTCGATGCACATGAAACTGCTCATGTGCCACTTATCCAATATGTGCTGTGGCACGGGGTGAAATTTCTGAATTTATGTTGGGTTTCCAGAACAAGAAACTCTCTCTCACACACACCTACATGAAGTAAGTTTCTAATGAGAGGAACTTCCCCAAAGAGACTGAGAAAGCAGTGTGGGGCTGCCGATTGTGTCACTCATTGAAAGAAAAAGAACAGCGATGCTCTGAGCTGATAGTGTATATCGGTCAGTAAGGAAATTCTCAAAGACTCAGTCTGGAGTGACAGAAAGCATCCTTTGTTCTCAAAGCCAGATGCACGAGGGGATCGTTCCACCTGGTCATGCATGCCTGGCACAAAAGATCTGCAGCTGATCTACATTCCTTGTGTTACAAAAAATGCAAGGATTTATTTGAGAGAGCAACACCATCCAAGCCCAAGACATTTGTCCTGACACCGAGCAAAATATTGGGGATTTTGAACTGCATGCTGAAGAAAGCCCGGGTACTGTACTTGTGTCTGTTTGGAAAGGATGTGTTTGTAGGAGAGCCCCGTGAGATTTTACATTGGTGGGTGGCATCAGTGAAGGCACAGGCAGGAAGATGTGAATGAATGTTTCCAGCTTTGATGCCAAAGACGGAACCAGTTTGGTTGGTGCTGGGGGTGGGGACCCCTTTGTGCTCCGGAGGAGGTGGGGGCAGTGCCCTTTGGGTGCGAGGTGGGCAAGGCCAGGTCCCCTTGCTGTGCAGACAAGAGAAGCGAGCCCGAATGCCAGAGAGGTGCCACAGAGCAATAGCCGTGCCAAAACAGCAGGGTGTTCCTCAGCATCAGTACCATGTAACATGGGCAAACTGAGAGACCACCAGAGACCCTTCCCCCAGCTCAGCACCTTGCCTGGAGGTAGGTTTGCAATGGACAGGAGCCTGGAAACAAAGAAAGGCAATAAGCCAGTCATCTGACCCTCTGCTCACAGGCACCGGCAGTGCAGGGCCTGAAGGCACTGGCTGGGTGCGTGCCAGCTGCACTCCCCTTCATCAGGCACGCTTTGGCATTTCCATTTCCCAGCTCCCCCACCGTGGGCTTCCTTTCCTTTCTCACCCTGCCCGGAGCACGCGGAGCGCATTCCCTTGCACAGGACTTTCTCGGCAGCGCGTGCCCCTTGCACGAGGAGGCTGGGCTGCACCTCGCCGACATGCTGCTCGGGCACTGCCTCGGCCCCTGCTGCCCCCTCCGCAGAAAGAAACCCACGGAGGCACGGGGCAGATGAAGCCGGCGGCCTCTGTGAGAGCAGCCGCGGAGCTGCCCCGCGGTAGAGAAGAGCCGGGAACAGCTGGCTCCAGAAGGGAGCAATGCAGGGCACTTACCTCGGGTGCCGAGCCGGCCGCTTGGAGTCTCTGCTGCAGGCAGCCCGGCTCCTTGCAGTCGTGTAGAGCGGAGGATGCCGAGTGATCGTCCCGGTGCTGCCCGGACGGCTTCCAGTCAGGCTCTCGCTGCTTCACACGGTGCCCCTCCGGGTGCTGCTGCCTGGGGAGCTGTGAGCTCCACTGCAGCCTTTTCCCACCCGGGAAGAGCGCCCGGGAAGAGCCCAGCTCTCAGGCTGTTCCCCGAGCAGGGCATCGCTCCTTATCACCTCCGATCACCACTCCCGGGGGTTCGTGTTTTATCATGCTAATGAAGCATCGGTTTCTCTAGAGCATCTTTGCTGCCTTTTGTGGTGACCTCGGCACAACCTTGTGCTCAGCCCTTCCTCCTTCCTGGTCCTCGCATTCCTTTCCACTCCTCTCACCCCTGAGGATGCCTTCCCAAGAGATTGCACTCTGGTTAGAACTGCATTTCTCTGAGCAGCAGCTTTCCTCAGGAGCTGCTTTCACACGTGTGCAGTGAAGCCCTGGTTTGACTCCTTCCACTATAACCGCTGTGTGAGTGTGAAGCAGGGCAGTCTATGGCCTCTTCCACTTTTCTTTCAAACATTCATCTTCCTGCATTCAGATCACTCCCTGATGCAAAGGTGAAAATAGATGCACAGGGACATCCAAGGGAACTGGTAATTGTTCTGTGCAGAGAAGATAACAGGGCAGACACAGACAGCAAATATTCTCTAACCCAGCTTTCCTCCCTGACATGTCTTTTGATCCCTGATCCTGATCTAGGTTGGTTTCTTTAGCGATAGGGATTAGTCCATTAGTTTAATCATCCAGTGTACTAGTTTAGCAAGAGGAATCTAAAAGTGATAGTTCTGAAACTTTCCCTTTCAACTCTAGTGGGTGAACTGTCTTGGTTTTCCTCAAGAACTTTGCACTTTTATCCTCTAACTCAACGATTTTCCTCACAAGAAGTATAGCAGTCACAGTAGAATCCTTTTATCTTCTGCCTCAAAATGTGCAAGGACATTTTCCTTGGGTTCCACATACATTGTTTTTAAAAAGTGGCTCGCTCTGGCCTAATAGGCAATGGAAATCTTCCAAACTGGGGAAAAGTGGATGGAAGCAGGTCAAAGGCTTCAGTGATGAAGCTGTTGGTCAAAAATGGAGGAAAAAGCAGGTGGGCACTCGACCACCCCAGATACCACTGAGCATGCCCAAAGGGACATGAGCACATATCTATGAGGTCTTGAAAAAGAGTGAATACGTATGCCAGTGTACTGCATAAGTATGTCTGAACTGTTCAGATGTAGAACCTGAACCCTGAGAGGGCGCGCTTCCTTGTCAAGTTGACCAGTGTGCATCGTGAGGAATAAAGGAATGCCGCTTTCTAACAACACACTGGAGTTAGAGAGTTTTTTCCCAGATGTCAGATGACAACTTGGTTATCCAGGTGGGACTGAAATGTCGTTGACCAAAGGACCGGAGGGGACCTCCATTCTGCGCACACACCGACTGATTCTTGGGGAGCTCCCCCTGATCCCGGCTCCATCAGGACCAGCTGCAAGTTCCCTGCAATGCAGTAAGGCATTCTTTTTTATGGCCTCTGGTAAAGTGTGACAGAATCTGTATCATGTATGCAGAGCAAGGATAAGGGCATCCCCAAGTAGGTACCCCACACACGAGCAAGGAGACGTCCCGAGTGTGAGGCGGGTTCTGTGTTTCCTGGAGGTAACATGGTGAGGAGGTGCTTGAGACCATCCCCCCAAGAGAAACGGGATTCGAGTCCCTGTGAAAGGGGGTGCATGAGGGATTCAAGGCCCCCTGAGTTCTGCATCTTCCTGAAAGTAATTGTGTTGCATTATTGTTGCCGGCTTTGAGATGTTGTATGTGAACATAGTTTCTGACTGCACAATGGCCTCAAGCTCCTCCTGTTTGTTACCCATGCTGCGTGCATTGGTGTAGATGCACCTGAGCTGGGCCACCTTTTGAGTCAAGAGGGCACCTAATGCCCTCTTGACCATACTCAGCTGTTTCCGTAGCCACCAACTTCACATCATGCCTTGTGTTCTTCCTACAACAAGGTGTGTCGTCCTCCTCCATTACCAAAGCACAAGGCTGTGGGATCTTACTAGCACAACCCCCTCCCACAACCACTGGCACGTTACATACAGGCTCCTTACTAGTGACCTGGTTTCACCCCCGACCCCCTTCATACCTAGTCTAAAGCTCTACCAATGAACCTTCCCAATTCCCATCGTAAAAGCCCTTTCTACCGGTGGGATAAGCTGTTCCTACCAGTTGCCAACAGGCCCGGTCTCGTGTAAATCAAGCCGAGGTCAAAAAACCCAAACCCCTGCTGGGCACTCCATTCTCAGAGCCAATATTAATCCATTGACCCATCATGTTCAGTCCCTCATCATTCCCTATAACTGGAGGGACAGAGGTGAACACAACCTGTGCTTACCAACCCTTGACCAGATGCCCTAAGGCTCTGAAGTCCTTTTTCATAGTTCTTAGGGAAGTTCTTCCTATTTCATCACTGCCTACCTAAAACAAGAACAGAGGATAATAATCAGAGGGCCGTACTGGGGAAGGGAGTTTCTTCCTTGCATCTTTAACCCGGGCTCCTGGGAGGCAGCAGACCTCCCTGTGTAGAGGGTCTGCTCTACATATTGGGCCTTCTGCTCCCTTCAGCACTGAGTCACCAACAACAATGATTCGTCTTTTGTTCTTTGCTGAGGAAGTTTTATTGCTAAGGGTAGTCCTGCTAGGCTTCAGAGACACCTGCAGGTGGGAAGAACCATCATCCCCACCGCTGCCCAGCTGTCCCTGCAGAGCACTGTACCTGTTCTGCAGGGGGTAGCCGGGCGGGTGCGCCTCCATCGCCGAGCAGGGACCTTCTGCAATTGCCCCCTGCCCCCCAGTTCATCAGTGTTGCAAGGTGTGGGAGAGGACAGGGGGATCACTGCAGCAGGAGCACTGTCTGCCCGCTGGTTCCCCCCTGTTACCTGTTTGCAAGGCGGTAGGGGTGACGTGCTTCATGCAGGGCCGCAGCTGGCTGCCCAGATCTCAGGGACGATAGGGACCGGCGCCACTAATCGATCTCCCGCTCACACTCCCTAATGCTCCTCAGCCTCTCCGCCTCCTCCTTCAGGTCAGCCTCAAGGCTGAGGAAATCATCCAGCTGGTCGCATCTAACACAACTGCTGTCTCCATCGCTCTGTGCTGCAAGGGCCAGGCTCAGACACTCCCTGCAGCTGAAAACCTGAGCACTAGCATGTTGTCGTGGGACCTCCACCTGGGTCTCCTCTTTTTTCTTGGCAGCAGCCTTCCTTTTCCATGTGCATGGGACCTCAGTCTGGGTCTCCTCATTTTCCCTGGGAATCGCCTTCCGCTGGGGTGCAGCCATGGCAAACCAGCAGACTCGCTAGCACTGTCTGGGGCAGCGTTAATGGGGTGTGACTGATCTGCTCTGCCTTGTGGGCAGTAGCATTGGCTCTGCCCTGGCCAAATTCCCAGCCCATTAACAAGTGCCCCTGCACTTATTGCTCGCTGCACAATGAGATAACAGGCCTCCTCACTGTGTAGTCACATGAACGAGTGGCTTCCTGTCTCACTGCGTTTGAGTGGCTCTCGTGATACACACACATGAACTCCCCCTCTCCGTCCCAGGTGGGCAGTGTTGCTGCCCTGCCAGAGGCTTTTTCTAAGGCCAGGGCCGTGGATGCAGAGCCGTTGCCCTGGCAACGCCCATGCCACATCAGCCATTCTTGCGAGAGCTGCTGGGCCGCTCTGTTAGCTCGGGGTTCCCCGCATAAAGGAACCGATCGAAACCCCCCTGGACCCTGAGTTCAGTCACTGTGGTTCTCTCCGGGACAGCTCTGAAGCAACAAACCTCGGTGATCCAGAGCTACTGCCAGGTTTCTGCCCGGTTAAATCTCCCGCTGCTGGCCTGGCAATACCCTCGCCATGTCAGCCGCTCTCGCTCTCGCTGCACCTCGCATTCAGTCGCTGCAGTTAGGATGAGATGGTCTGATCATAATAGGACAAAGGAGAACAGCTTTAAGAAAAGAGGGGAGATTTAGGTTAGCTGTTAGGAAGACATTTTCTACTCAAAGGAACTGGAACATGTTGCCCAAAGAAGTTTTGTGTGCCCCATCCCTGAGTGCATTCAAGGCCATGGTGGGCGGGATCCTGGGCAGCCTGATCTGGCGGTTGGCAAACCCTGCCCATGGCTGGGGGTTGGAGCTAGGTTGTAGTCCCCTCCAACTTAAGACATTCTGTGATTCTGTAATGTTATGCCTGCACTGCCTCAGCTGAACCACTACCCTGCTCAGGTGAAATCAGCACTTCCCTGTCCTTGTCTGTGTGTCTTTTTTCTTGAGCAGAGGTTTCCAGATTTGGCATTTGCTTCCCCAGTGGTTAAAATTCTTTTAGTAGGAAGAACCGTGCTTCTGGAATCCAGTGGACGTGTTGACTAATTGAGCTGACTCTGAAGTACATTCTGCAGTGATGACCCTGCTGCCTTGCAGGAGCTGCCAGCTCAGGAGGGCCATGGATATCTCCAGGGAGAGCTGTGGGGAGAAGAGAATCACGTCCTCTGCTGCTGAGCTGGGCTGGTCTCCTGGGACACAAGGAGCTCATACAAGCGTGCAGCGCTGCAGAGAGACAGCTCTGCCCAGGAGCAGCTCCTGTGCACCATGCAACAGGGCTGGGGGCATGATCTGCGGATGACAGGGGGAAAGGAGAGAAAGGAGAGATTACAGGCTGTGTGGATTGTGAGCTCACTGGAGGAGCATTGCTCATGGCTCTTGACATGGTAAGGCTTTTGCTGCAAGCAATGCAGCTACATTTTCTGCAGGGATCCCTAAAGCTGGGACTTCCCTTTGCAGATCAGGATGTAGACACTCTGGCTGGTTTTTTTTGTTTGTTTGTTTGTTTGTTTTTAATTCACGGAAAGAGACCTGTTCCATATGAGGGCTTCCCTGCTGCAGCACCAGAGCACAGCTCTGAGGGCTGCGTGTCCCAGGATGGCTGCAGGCTGTGCAGGGCTGTGTGGCGGGGCAGGGCCTCTGCCTGCTGCCAGGCTTAGCACTCAGACTGCCCGGGGAGCTGCCCAGGGCACTGTGGGCTGACATGTGGGGGTAGGAGCCCCCTGGTAGGGCAGGGGCCTTCTGCTGCCAGAGCTGCTGCCTGTGGCAAGGGGCTCACAGCTCCACAGAACCTCAGGGCACTTCGGAAGGTGCTTGGCAAGAGGGAGAATAAGGCAGGGGTTCCATGCTTCAGGGTGGGCTTTCCTGAGCCTCTGCTTTCAGTTTTCTCTCCTCTTGCCTTTGTGGGATTAGAAATCGGAGAAGAGGCTGAGACTCCTGTATAATCACACCTAATGAGGGTTATGAGGACACACAACAAATTTCTTTATTGCCCCTCCATCCACAAAAATCACCATTGCCCTGTGTCCAGTGTCACCAGGGTCTGTGTGACCCGGCCCTTGGCACCTGCACACACCGAGATGCCCCTGGGCCAGGAGGGGTCTGCAGGGCAGAGCTGAGAACCCAGCGGCTGGGATGTGCTCTGTGAGCTCCAGGAGGGGATGTGGGGACAGAGGAGCAGATGCAGGCAGGGACATTAGGGCTGAGAGTGGTGTGGGATGGGGATTCAAGTGGAGTTCAGATACCATCAGATAAATGCAGTCTTCAGGGCTGAGAGTGAGCTGACTCTCTTTCTAGGGCACCCCATTCGATTCTGTTCCTGTGGTTCCTCTTGGGCTGCAGTCACTCTTACACAAGGCTGCAGCCCTGCTGTGGCTGCTCTGTGTTATCCAGCAGCGTCATGGAGAGGATACCTCAGTGGTAAGCCATGGAAATGCTGCTGGATGGCAGCGTCCTTGGCAAGGAAGGGAGAGCTGAGGTCCTCCTCTGGTATGATGAGAAGGATGAGAGGCTTTGAGCTCTGCACATTAAAAACACTCCTCATGAGTGCTGGGGCAACTAGAGAAACAATCAGCCAAACAATGTGCACAGAGCCCTGCTGTCCAGTATTGAGAATTTTGTGGAAAGCTGCTTGATATCTCAGATTTCGAATCTGAGATCACTCTGTATTTCTGGTGTTTTATTGCTGTAGAGCAGGGCTGACTCATCCAGAGCCTGCAACAGAGCTCCTTGCACTGAGTGGCACCCTCAGCCAGCAGCAACCAGAGTTCAAGGAATGTAGCAGCAAAGATCTTGCAGAAGGGAGGGAGGCAGACTGGGATTTTTCAGAAGACAGGGAGTAGGGTTTGCTTGGAGAGGACACAAATAGCATTTTACTGTTTTTGCCTCCTCAGACAGATCGCCTCTTCTGCCTCTTCCTGGCCATCTACCTGTCTGCCCTCCTGGGCAATGGCCTCATCAGCAAAGCCGTAGCCTGCGACCACCGCCTGCACACCCCCATGGACTTCTTCCTCCTCAACCTCGCCCTCCTGGACCTGGGTTGCATCTCCACCACTCTCCCCAAAGCCATGGCCAATGCCCTCGGGGACACCACCACCATCTCCTACTCACGATGTGCTGCACAGGTCTTTTTCTTTCTCTTCTTCATCTCAGCAGAGTATTCCCTTCTCATCATGTCCTATGACCACTACATTGCCATCTGCAAGCCCCTGCACTACAGGACCCTGGTGGGCAGCAGAGCTTGTGCCACCATGGCAGCAGTTGCCTGGAGCTTTGGGATTCTCCATGCTCTGCTGCACACTGCCAACACATTTTCATTACCACTGTGCCAGGGCAATGCTGTGGATCGATTCTTCTGTGAAATACCCCAAATCCTTCATGCTCTCCCGCTCAGAATCAGATTTTCTATGGGAACTTGGACTTCTCAGGATTAGTGCCTTTGCTGGTTTTGGGTGCTTTGTTTTCATTGTGCTGTCCTATGTGCAGATCTTCAGGGCTGTGCTGAGGATGCCCTCTGAGCAGAGACAGCACGAAGCCTTCTCCACGTGCCTCCCTCGCCTGGCCGTGGTCTCCCTCTTTCTCAGCACTGCTATGTTTGCCTACCTGAAGCCGCCCTCCATCTCCTCCCCATCCCTGAATCTGACAGTGGCAGTTCTGTACTCAGTTGTGCCTCCAGCACTGAACCCCCTCATCTACAGTGTTCGAAAGAAGGAGCTCATGCATTCAGTTAGGAAATTCATTTCACAAATGTTTCTGAATTCTGATAAGTCTATTCTCAGTTAATGCAATCTTTATTGTCTTTTGCTTTTATTGTTCTCTGCGATAAATGATTTCATTTATTTGAGTTCCAGCAAGGTATGATTCTGATTTGTTTTTGTTTCTGGCTGTATAAATATGTGTCTAAATGCAGATCAGTGCTAACTTTGCATCTTCTTAATAAAACAGGATATCCACAATGTACTGCCTGCAGTTTGCCTGCAGACTGTGGAGAGGCCTTGAAGAGGGAAATTGAGAGTTGAGCAGTCACCAACTGCATGAACTGTAACAACAGCAAGTGTTTGATTCTGCACCTGGCATGGGGCAACTCTGTCTCTGTGTACAGGCTGGGGGCTGAAGGGCTGGGGAGCAGCTCTGGGAAAGGGATCTGTGGGTTCTAGTCGATGTCAAGTTGAGCATGAGGCAGCATTTTGCCCTGACAGCCAAAAGAGCCAACCGTGCCCTGGGGTGTGCCAGGGCCAGCACTGCCGCTGGGTGAGGGAAGGGATTGTCCCGCTCTGCCCTGTGCTGGTACAGCCTCACCTCAAGCACGGGGTGCAGTTTGGGTGCCACAATTTCAGAAGGACATCCATCTATTGGAGAGCATCTATATGAGAACTATGAAAATGGTGAGGTGTCCAGAAGAGAGAATTATGAGGGACGGCTGAAGTCACTTGGTTTGTTCATCCTAGGCAAGAGGAGACTGAGGGGAGACCACGTCATCATGTACAGTTTCCTCCCAGGAACCATGATTGTCAGTGGAACAGGGTCTCACTGTGTTCCAGGATGCTCAGACAAGTCCCCAGTCCAAGGCAACATTGGGTTCCTCCACTTTTTCCTCCGCTAAGGAATTGAGAACCTTCTAGGGACTTTTAGAAGTTGTCCCTGAGAACAGCAGCAGTTCAGGGGTGGGAGTGGGGCAGGTGGCAGTCTTGGTGCTGTCCTCCAGGACCCCCCACCTAGAACTGAAGTGATAAAAGCAGCTGCTGCAGCAGCGCTTGTTGGTGGAGGGGGGTCAGCACAGGGAAAGGGGCTGGGATAATGCTCAGACCCTGTCGTGGTTACCTCTAGATCTATCTGAGGGGACAGCAGGCCCACAGGCCCACTGGCCCAAAAAAGAAGGGGAGGGGAAAGGGGAATGGAAACAAAGAAGGAAAGAAAAAAAAAAATAGCAGCAATGGTCTGAGGAGAAAAATTTGTTTACTAATAATAATAGTAGAAATACAAGTTAATTGGGATTGAAGCTCATAAACCAAATAAATGAGAGAGTTTCTGAAAACCAAGGTTCTCTGATTTGCCAGGGAGCCCAAAGAGAAAGTCTCATGACTTCCAGTCACTTTTATCTTTCCCACTACCGGAAAATGGAGACGGAACGGCAAAGTTTTCTGGGAGCTGTAGTACATTGCTTCTCTTCTGAGACTGCCGGTGCACTGCATGGTGGGATTATGTGGAATGCCGATAACAAAAGTCATCAAACCATGACATTCCACCCCTTATTCCACATCACTACCTCATGCTTAATACATATATATAAACAATAATTAACATACATTAAACCCACACACATACATATACATGAAATTAATGACTGCACGCCCCAGCATCAACTTCCCTTGTGGTACACATGGAAAATCCCCATTTTTCTGCATCACTCACCAAGTGGACCCAGGTCCCTGAGCAAAAACAGTTCCATGGAGACGTTTGCACTTTGCACAAGCTGGAAGGACCCAGTGCACTGCATAACAGGATGATGTGGAATACCGATAACAACAATCATCAAACCACGACAACACCACACAGCTTGGTGCCATCCACAAACTTGATTTGGGTGCACTCAATCTCACTGTGGATGTCACTGAGGAAGATCTTAAGGAGTATTGGTCCCTGCACTGATCCGTGAGGCTCCAATTTCCATCCAGACATTGAGCCATTGACCACTACTCTGTGCCTTCAGTCCTGCAGCCAGTTCTTCGTCCATCAAACAGTACGCCCATCCAATCCATCACTATCCAGTTTGGAGAGAAGGATGTTATGAGGTGCCATGCCACAGGACTTCCTGAAGTCCAGATAGATGGCATTGGTGACTCATCCTTTGTCCGCTGATGCAGTGATACCATCATAGAAAGCCACTAGGTTGGTCAAGCAGGACTTGAACCATTGGTTGAACGTTCTTTGATAAATTTCATTTCAAAAGCTTACCTTTATCTGATCGGGCCTGGGCCAAAAGGAGTGGGATGGGGAGGTGCATTGCTGTGAGGTCACTTGTGCAAACAGAAATCATCTTGTAGCAAACATGTGTCTGAGATGATGTTTGAGATGTTACTTCTGTCTCTGGAGTTGACAGACCAACAGCAGGAGCATGGCTGGCAATGGGTCTTAGAAGACATTCTTTCTGTAATAGCCAATAGGACAGCCTTTCAGTCAGGGCTGAGGTCTGTACCTTTAGGAACGCAACTAAGGGTCATTCTCATGTCTCTGGCAAGCCAGCAGAGGGCACCTGCTGGGCAGGCTGACTGAGGGATCCCTTCTGCCTGAGAAGCTGATTGCCTGCATTCAGGAAGAGGCCTTGGGTATGGCTTTTCACATCCCTTGCACATTAGCACATGATGGGCATGTAACTTGGATGTGTCTACCTGCAAGGTCAGCATCAGGCATGTGTCTTGAAAGGTCATGGTGAGATTTCATCAGTGTGGTCTGCTGGTAGGCCAAAAGAAGGCTGAGGGGTTGGTACCCTGCCTGGAGTGTAGATTCTGAGATGACTGCACTTTGCATCTACCTGTAGATTGTGAGATGACTGCACTTTGCATCTACCTGGACTGGTGGAAGACATCAGAGTCTGTCCTGTATGACACTCTTCTCCCTGAATGGTCGGGGCATGAACGGATGGATGCACCACGCACTGTATACGGAACTGGCCGGATGGTCGCAGCCAGAGTTGTGGTCAACAGCTCCGTGTCCGTGTGGAGACAAGTGGTACTCCTCAGGGGTCTGAAAGTGGGACTGGTGCAATTTAGCTTCTCTGTCGCTGACTTGGATCATGCTGTTGAGTGCACCTTCAGCAAGTTTGTGGGTGACACCACTTTCTGTGATGAGGTCAACACAGTAAAAAGAAGGGATGCCATCCAGAGGGACCTGGACAAGCTACAGAGGTGGGTCTGTGCTAACCTCATGAAGATCAACAAGGCCTTGTGCAAGGAGATTTACGCGTGTCAGGGCAATCCCAAATGCAAATGCAAGCAGAGTGGAGAATGCTCGTAGAGCAGTCCGGAGGAGAAACACTTACAGTACCATGTGATGAAAAACTCAACACAAATGGGCAGTGTGCACAGGCAGCCCAGAAACCCAACCATATCCTGGGCTGCATCCAATGAAACGTAGCTAGTAGGGCAAGGGAGGCGATTCTCCCGCTTTGTTCCACTCTTGTGAGACCCCACCTAGAGTCCTGCATTCAGATCAAGAAGAGAGATTGTGAAATCTCCTCCTATGGAGATATTCAAGACTGGACATCTTCCTGTGTGACCTATTGTAGGGTACTTGATTTAGCACGGGGGTTGGACATAGTGATCTCTTGAGGTCCCTTCCAACCCCTTCTTGTTTCTAAGCTCCATTTAAGTACTGGCAGGCTGCAATGTGTTCTCGGAGCCTTCTCTTCTCCAGGCAGGACAAGCCC
This sequence comes from Numida meleagris, assembly GCF_002078875.1. Classification (NCBI taxonomy): domain Eukaryota; kingdom Metazoa; phylum Chordata; class Aves; order Galliformes; family Numididae; genus Numida; species Numida meleagris. The sequence goes on along the minus strand of NW_018364564.1, from coordinate 71,589 downwards.
AGCTCCCTCAGCCTGTCTTCCTAGGAGAGGTGCTCCAGCCCTCTGATCACCCTTGTGGCTTGCCTCTGGACCTGCTCCTAAAGCTCTACGTCTTTCTGGTGCTGGGGGGTCCCACGCTTGGACACAAGACTCCACGTGGGGCCTTCTGAGGGCTGAGTAGAGAAGGACAATCCCCTCCCTTGCTCTGATGGCCACCTCTCTGTTGATGCAGCCCAGGGCACAGTTGGCCTCCAAGGCTGCAAGCGCTCCCTGCTGGCTCCTGCAAAGATTTTCATCTACCAGGACCCCAGGTAGTCCTTCCCCGCAGGGCTGCTCTCCAGCAGTTCTTCTCCCAGTCTGTGCTCATATCGGGGATTGTCCTGACACAGGTGCAAAACCTTGCACTTGACCTACCTTGTTGAACCTCCTGTTGTTTCTTTGGGCCCAATTTTCAAGCCTGTCCAGGTCTCTGTGGATGGCTCCCCTTAATTCTGTTGTGTCAACTGAGGCACTCAGCTTGGTGTTACCAGCAACTTTGCTGAGGGTGCCCTCTATCTCATCATCCACTCCACTGATAAAGACACTGAAGAGCTCTGGTCCCGGCGTTGACCCCTGGGCACACCACTTGTGATCGGCCTCCACCTGGTGGAGACGATTTACCAGAGAGCCATTGACCGCAGTCCTTTGGCTGCGATCTTCCAAGCACTTTCTTATCCAATGCATAGTCCACCCTTCCAATCCATCTCTCATATATTTCCATAGATATAAGGATGTGATGTGGGACCCTGCCAAAGGCCTTTCAAACGTCCAGGGAGATTTTTTATACCAGTCGATGGAACGAATGCACTGTCAAAGCTTCCTCGTGATCATTCTGGCCAAATATTATTTACAGAATTTAGATTAATGTACGGAAAAAGTCTGAAGGAGAAGCACTGAAGATGCCTTCTATTTTCAGTTTGTGACAAAGACAAGTCAACATTTTTTTAGGGAATAATTACAACAATATCATATCCCATTGTGAAGCAGGATCACTGAGAAATACAAGGCTGTTCACACACCAAGCAAAGCAAAAGTGGGAAGTTTAAGGAAGAGCACACGTGGATTCCTTTTGCTCAACTAATCTATTGATCCTTAGGCTAATACGTGGATCCCTTTTGCTAATCCAGCCTGTATCACCTCCACGGTGCCTGCTGGCGTTTCACTTGCATGCAGGCACAGAGATAGAACACAGAGGCTGCAAGAGAGTCAGCATTGACCCAGAATTCACCTGGGCTCCAGGAGAAAGAATGCAGGAAGATGCCTCGGTAGGACTGGAAGGCATGCAAACACGCTTAGGACCATGATAACCACTAATGATAATTTCACACAGATGTATATGAACAGCCAAGAAAAATATACCTTTGAATACAAACAAATTCTTATAAACATTAAAAAACATAGTATAGACCTGTTACGGGACAGACTGTGAGTCATTTGTGGAGACCAATGAGAATTTTATCCCTGGAGAAATGTGTCCATGACACCATTTTCCTCACAGCATCCTTGAGCTCCTGGTTCCTCATGCTGTAGATGAGGGGGTTCAGAGTTGGAGGCACCACCGAGTACAGAACTGCCACCACCAGGTTCAGGGATGGGGAGAAGAAGGAATGGGGCTTCAGGTAGGAAAAAAAGTCAGTGCTGACAAAGAGGGAGACCACAGCCAGGTGAGGGAGGCACATGGAGAAGGCTTTGTGCCGTCCCTGCTCAGAGGGCATCCTCAGCACGACCCTGAAGATCTGTACATAGGACACAACAATGAAAACAAAGCACCCAAATATGGCTAGAACACTAACCACGATAAATCCAGTTTCCCTGAGGTAGTCTAATTCTGAGCAGGAGAGCTTGAGGATCTGGGGGATTTCACAGAAAAACTGGTCCACAGCATTGCCTTGGCACAGTGGCTGTGAAAATGTGCTGGTAGTGTGCAGCAGAGCAAAGAGAACCCCAGTGCCCCAGGCAGCTGCTGCCATGGTGGCACAAGCTCTGCTGTCCAGGAGGGTCCCGTAGTGCAGGGGCTTGCAGATGGCAACGTAGCGGTCATAGGACATGATGGTGAGAAGGGAATACTCTGCTGAGAACAAAAACAAAAAGAAAAATGCCTGTGCAGCACATCCTGAGTAGGAGATGGTGGTGGTGTCCCCGAGGGCATTGGCCATGGCTTTGGGGAGAGTGGTGGAGATGCAGCCCAGGTCCAGGAGGGCAAGGTTGAGGAGGAAGAGGTACATGGGGGTGTGCAGGTGGTGGTCGCAGGCTACGGCTGTGCTGATGAGGCCATTGCCCAGGAGGGCAGCCAGGTAGATGGCCAGGAAGAAGCAGAAGAGCAGGAGCTGCAGCTGCTGCGTGTCTGCGAATGCCAGGAGGAGGAACTCGCTGATGGAGCTGCTGTTGTTGGGCATTTGCTCCATTTCGGAATGGTGGCCTGTCTAAGGGAATGAGAGAAAGGTATGTTAGGAAAGCCTTCAGAAGAGTCTGTCAGCTCTGCTCTAAACCTGTGCACACATGCAGGTTTCCAGCAGTCTCTCCTCTATTTGATGGGGGACGTTTTCTGCAGTTGCATACCCCATTGAATGGTTCACATTGTTTCCAGCAGCTCTGTGGGGATATTCCCTGCTTGTCAGACCGAGAGGTGAAACTGGCAGACTGGCCATCTGCATTGTGATGAATGACGGAGGGATTCCTCTCACCCTACACTGCCCTTCTTCAGAGATGGGGCCATAACATCAGAATCGGAGACATCAAGATCCCAGGCTTGACAAGGGAGAGAAAGAAGCTCATGAAGGCAGGATTGACCAAATCTTCTGTATAGAGATTTGTTGTGGTAGTGCAGAGTCTGCATTCAATTGAATTTTCAGGATGTAACTATTCCCTTAGATAGTCTATGCAACATGGAGAGCACATAGTTTGTTAGAATGCAAAATACCTTTGCACTCTGCTTAGATTCATGAGGCTGGAGCAAAGGCTCTCAGATTGGAGGAAGGGCACAAAGGAGCTATGCCCATCTTGGGGCTTGTGGCAGCTTTCCAGGGCACCCCCACAGTGGCAGCCTCGAGATGATGTCTCCAGGGAGGGAGATTATTCCTCAGTCTGAAACAACTGCACTGCACACAGCTTGAGATGTGCAACAGAGATGTTGACAAAGACCCCAAGAAAACATCCCCTAGCACACAATAAGTGACAGAAGTGGAGCTTACCACCCCCATCTGCACTGCTGTTGCCAGAGGCATTCCAGGAAGCCTTCTCCTTCCCCAGCTGCTCACACACCTCCCAGGCAGCACAGTCCCAGGGCTGTAACTCCAAGTAGCCTCTTGGATCTCAGAGCAAAAGGAGCCCATGTCAGGAGAGATGAACCTCTGCTGTGCAGAGCTGTGGCTGCAGAGCAGCTGCTCATGGCCTGGCCCCAGGGAGGCAGAGGCTGTGGTGGGTGGGAGGGAAGGAAAGGAGGCTTTCTTTCAGGAAGGCATCTGCTGTGGAGGGAACAACAGGAGGCAGCCCAAACCTACACAGCAAAGCCTTTCTGTCACAAGTTCCCTGTCTGTCTCTGCTCCTGTATCTGCAGCCTGGAGCTGTCCCTTGCAGTGGCTGCTTTCTACATCTCCATCTTGTTATCACCCATAGACCCCATCACAGCCCCTGTGCACTCAGCTGTGCCCTGCAGACCCCTCCTGGCAACAAGGCAGTGTTCAGGAGCATCTCGTTGTCTGCAAGTACCATACAGCAGGTCAGACACACCCTGATGTGACTATCAAAAGGGATTCTGGTGCTGTCAGTAGGCAGACGGGTCTGAATGTAGAATTTATACATTTCCTGGCAGGTTTGATTATCTCCCAGGGCAATGATCCGGGTAATCTGAGTGATTAATTCAAACACAATTGCACTTTCATGTAGGAGGAAACTAAAAGCACAGACTCTGCAAGGTCTGAAAAACGCATTCATGCAAAGTCCCCATGCAAGTGCCCTGGGCCCCTGCCCCAGGCGGAACCTGCGGCAGCAGTAGGCCCCTGCCCTGCCGGGGGAGCTCCTTCCCCCCACACATCTCCCCACAGCGCCCTGGGCAGCTCCCCGGGCAGGCTGAGTGCTGAGCCTGGCAGCAGGCAGAGTCCCTGCCCTGCCACACAGTCCCTGGGTCACAGCAGGGACCCTGCTCTGCAACACAGCCCTGGGCACCCACCTGCACCCCCGGCTGAACAGCCTGCAGCTGTCCTGGGACACACAGCCCTCAGGGCTGTGCTCTGATGCTGCAGCAGGGGATCTCTCAGCTGGAGAGTGACATTTGCCATGATAAAAAAAAGACAAACACTGAGTGTCTATAACCTAATCTGCTATGCGATATCCCAGCTTCAGTGATTCCTGCAGGAAAAGCAGCTACACTGACTGCAGAGAGAGACTTACCGTGTCAAGGCAGTGAGCAACGCTCCTCCACTGCGCTCACAGTCTGCTTACACACCACACAGCCTGTAATCGCTCTCTCCCTTCTCTCCACTCTCAATCACCTGCAGACCATGTCCCCAGTCCTGCTGCGTGGTGCACAGGAGCTGTCCCTGTGCAGAACTGTCTCTCTGCAGTGCTGCCCACTTGGATATGCCCTCGTTGTCCCAGGAGCCTTGCCCAGCTCAGCAGCAGAGGATGGGCTATTCTCTTCCCCACGGCTCTCCCTGGAAATATCCATGGGGCTCCAGGGATGGCAGCTCCTGCAAGGCAGCAGGGTCATCACTGCAGAACAGTACTTGGAAGTCAGCTCAGTTAATCACCAAATGTTCACTGGATTCCAGGAGCACGGCTGGTCCAATCAGAACATTTTTGCCCACGAGAGGAGCAAATGTCAACTGTGGAAAGCACTGCTCATGGCCTACATGAAAAAGGAGACACTGTCAAAGACAGGGAGGGGTTGGATTCCCCAGTTCTGGGCAGTGATTCAGCTGAGGCAGTGTGGGCTTAAAATTACAGAATCACTGAATAGCTTAGGTTGGAGAGGACTTCGGAGATCACTTAGTCCCAACCCCCCAGCCATGGCAGGGTTACCAACCACCAAACCAGGCTGCCCAGGATCCCATTCAACCTGGCCTTGAATGCCTCCAGGGATGGGACATCCACAACCTCTCTGGGCAACTTTTTCACTGCCTCCGAGTAAAACAATTCTCCCTACCACCTAACCTAAATCTCCCCTTTTTAATCTAAAGCCATTCCCCTTTGACCTGTTACTGCCAGGCCATCTCATCTTAACCATAGTGTTAGGCATCTCATCTGCTGAAGGAAACTCTGGGGCTGAAACGGGATTCAATTCCCCACAGGACCATGAGAGTGGTACTGTGACTCAGCTGATCACACACACACTCAGTGATGATGAAGGTGCCTGGCGAGATCCTACCTGTGTGCCAGTGCTGGCAAGCTGGGGTGGAAAATCTCTGAGATAGACACCTGCACATCGAGTATCAGCTGAGGGCCAGAAGGGAGGTGTTCTTGGCCATCCTAAACGCCACCACAGCCCTGTGTTTAGGGCACCCCATGTGCCTTTTGCTCCTGTCCCCGTGGAGCATGTAGTGTTACTCCGGTGACCAAATGGATGAGCTCACAAAAGAAGAACCAGACCTTCCTCTCTGCTCCACCTGTGGCATACTGTGGAGTATACTGTGGAGGCATTACAAAGCTATGGCACATCTACATTGTTTCACTGATGACACCTTTGTTTGCTCTGGACTCTCATTCGAATGGCATCAGAATATGTGTAGGGTCATGCCAGTTCCCAGTTGGCTGGAAGCTGGCAAATGCTGCTCCAGTTTTAAAGGAAAGCAGAAGAGAAGACCCCAGCAATTACGGACCTGTCAGTCTCACTTCAGTGCCTGGTAAAATTATGGATACAATGCTGGTGTGTGTTACTGAAAAACACCTGAAGGACAATTCTCTCATTGGTCACAGCCAACACAATTTCATGAGGGGAAGATTCTTTTTAAATTTATCTCCTTTTGTGACAAGGTCACCCATGTAGTTGACCAAGGGAAGCCAGCTGATGTTATCCTTTAGGATTTCAGTAGAGCTTTGGATCCTGTTTCTTACAGCACCCTTCTGGACAAAATGTCCTGCATACAGCTACACAGAAACGTAATGTGATGGGTGAGCAGTTGGCCAGTGCGTTGGGCCCAATGGGTTATTGTAAATGGGGTTCCATCAGACTGGTGGGCGGTCACTAGCAGGGTTCCCCATTTTAGGGGCTCCCCAGAGCTCCATTTTCAGGGCCACTTCTCTTTAACTCTTAAATCCATGGCTTTCATGCAGGACTAGAAGATGTTTTGAGCACGTTTGCTGGCAATACCAAATAGGGTGGAGCTGTTGACTCCATCAAGGGTGGAGAGGCCTTGCAGAGAGATGTGGACAAGTTAGAGAACTGGGTAAGCACCAGCTGCATGAAGTATAACAAGAACAAGTGCCTGAATCTGCACCTGGGTAGGGGCAACCCTGGACATAAACACTGACTGGGGGATGGGACACTGGAGAACAGTCCCTCTGAAAGGGATTGGGGGTCCTGGTCAACAGCCAATTGAACGTGCGTCAGCAGTGTGCCCAGGCAGCCAGGAAGGCCAACCGTGCCCTGGGCTGCATCGAGCATGGCATTGCCAGCCGCATGAGGGAAGGGATTGTCCCTCTCTGCTCTGCACTGCTGCAGCCTCACCTGCAGCACTGGGTGCACTTCTGGGCACTGCAGAACATAAAGGACAGAAAAGTACTGAGAGTGTCCAAAGGAGGGCATTGGAAGAGGCCCCCCAGAGAAGTGGTTACAGCACCAAGATTGCTCGAGTTCAAGAAGCATTCAGGCCATGCTCTCAGTCATCTGGTCTGCTTTGTGGGTGGTTGTGTGGAGACTGACGTTGGACTCAGTGATCCTCATGGGTCCTTTCCAACACAGGATATTCTAGGATTCTGTGATATTGGGTATGAGTGCAGTGATGTCGGAGTCCCTGTGCTGTCCCAGTGGCCAGGAGCACTGTGATGTCAGAGTTCCTGTGCTGTCACATTGGGAAGGAGCTCAGTGACAGCAGATTCACTGCTCTGTCACAGTGGGCTGTGGTGCAGTGATGATGCATCAGTACACGTCTTTCATTTGACATCATACAAGCCTCCATCCCACTGTCCCACAGTGCCTTTGTCTACCAGCAATCAGGGCTTCCAATTATCTGCTCGGAGAAGTCCCTGGGGAAGCTGTGTTGGTAATGGCCCTCAGTGGGGCCCATTAGTACTCCAAGAAACTTCCCTCTTACTTCTGACTTGATCTTCTTGAGCATTTTGTGCCATGTTCTCACAGGAATGGAGGTTGATGGACTCAGCAGCAAATGCCCCCTGGGGCCCATTTCAATCTACAGAGCCCTCATGTGCCTTGTGCCTTCCTGTCATCTTCTTCAAGTGTTCAGAACTTGTACAGATCACTGGAGAGTTATCTGGGGAGAGCTTAAAGAGGAAAAGACCAATGGGCATTGAAGAAGTCTAGTTATTTATGTTTTGGTTTAAACAAGAAGTTAAAGCAGCACTTGGGAACTGATATTGATCCAGCATGGCCCCGAATGAGTTTGCTCTGTCACTACATGGAAAAACATCCTCCTCAACTTGAAGTGAATTCGTACAATTGAATGAACAGTAAAACACAGCAAACAATTGCGTGCCATGGCCAAGCTGCATCTTGAACAAGAAATGAGTTAGGCAGAGATAGGAAGGGATAAACACAGTTCAGGAGGTGACAAAAGAGTTCATGAGACTTTGGAGAGATGGAGCAAGATCCAATCTCCCTGAAGCTCATAAAGCAGCCAGACAGTGGGGAGGTATCTGAGTGAGCAAGGAGCAAGGAATGGAGGAAAACTGGTGAACAGTGGGAAGTTCGTGTGTCGACATGGCCTGGTGAAAACATGCCCTTAACCATGGTGATTTATTTAGGAGAGCTGGAGACACCTGGAGGATGAGGGAAATCAAATGCGCAGCAGGGTAGAGCAGCGGTGGACGCTGGGCATTAGTAACAGAGCATCATCACTGGCAGCACTGTGTGTGTCCCTGTACCTGAAGGCATTTCTGTCCTCCAAACACAACTCGGGAAAATGTTGTCCGTGCTAAAAACCGAAACATATACACAAAATTCCCCTCAAAGACTATAATTTAAAATGTAAATAGTATCAAAACTCATGAGAATATTAGAAGTTGGGAGTGTGATAACACATTTTTATTGATTTTTATCTTTGTCTTCAATTTTATTGATATTAACATCTTTCAGACTTATATCTTCAAAAGAATAGAAGATCTGTTAGTGTCCTGCACAGAGCATGGTGACCCCAAACTTCCACTGCCCAGAGTTCTCCATGACAACCCTCAGTGTTTGCACTGACTCAGTCACACTGTGGTACTGATCCCTTCTCATTTTCTCAGACCTGTACTGGTTTTGATCTTGTTTTAGATGGTCACATGCAGCTTCATGCAGGAAGCTTCATGCCCTGTTCACAGCAGCTCTCTTTCCCTCAGCACTAGGCCCTGAGGACATAGGATCACAATTTAACCAAGGCTGGAAGGGAACCTGGGGGCACCCAAAGCCTGTCATAAAAAGAAGGACAGACCAGACCAAGTTGTGCAGCATTTGCTCCTGATGGATTTTGAAAACCTCCATGAGCAAAGACTGCAGAGCCTCATTGGGTGACCTGCACCAATTCTTGTATCAGCTTGCGGGGAATAAGGGACTTTTCTAATGCACAGGCTGAACCTCTCCTCTTTCACCTTCCATATGTTATCTTTTATCTCCCACAAGCACCGTGGGGAAGGGCCTGTCTCCGTGCTCTCCATCACCTCCTCAGAGGTTCTGGCGGGCTGCAATGAGATCTCCTTCTGCCCTCCCTTCTGCAGGCTGGACAAGCCCAGCTCCCTCAGCCTCTCCTCACAGCTGAAGTGCTCCAGCCCCACTCATCTTCTGTGAACCTTCCCAAACCCACTCTGGCTTGCCGATATCTTTCTTGTGTTGGGGATCTGAAATGTGGAGGCACTACTCTGGATAATGCCTTCCCTCCATCTTCTAGCCACCGTCTGGTTCATATAGAAATGGTGGAGACGGACTTTTCACCTTTTTTTTTTTTTTCCAAATAATAGGATATGGAAGAATGGTAATAAACTAAAAGAGAGAATTACATTACACAGTTGGAAGGAATTCCTAACATTCCTAAGATCATGATGTGAGGCATGGAACAGATGTGGAACAGGGAGCCCAGAGAAGCTGTGGATGCCCCATCCCTGCAGATGTTCAAGATGTTCAAGATGTCAAGGGCCCCGAGCATCCAGATCTACAGTGTGACAGCCCTGCACGCAGCAAGGGAGTTGGAACTGGGTGGACTTTAACGTCCTTCCACCCAAGCCATTCAAGGATTCTGTGATTCCTGTCATTCTCTTCCAACTCGGGATCCTGTTTGGGATCCTGTTTGCTTTGGCATGTCCTGATCACCTCCTCTTTCACCAAGGGTACATCTGCCTTGCACCAACTTTTCCCCCCTGTCTCTGGCACCTTGGATTCCAAGAAGCCCAGTCCAAGTAATAAACAGAGAGGGCAGGAAGGAAATGAGTATCAGAGACCTTACCATGGGCAGATTCAATTGCAGGTGAACTCTAACTTCCCTGAAGTCATCTCAGCAGGTGCACTGGACAAAGTCTCTGCATTGCTGCCAGGTGACTCCTCCTTGTTTCCACTTCCTATATGTTTCCTTCCTGTGTTTGGCTTTGACCAGGTCGATCTTTCCCATTCTTGCAGATCTTCTGACAATTTGCCAGGCTGCTGCTTCTTCCTTGGGAAGGCCTGTTTTTGCTTGGAGGAGGTTGTCCTTGGATATTCACCATATTTTTGAATGCCTGTTCTCTGCTGTGACTTACCCTGCTGTCCTGGACCCCTCAGACACTTGCAGAAGCCAAGGTGTGCTCTGCTGAAGCCCAAAGGTGTGATCTTGTCTCTCTTGCCCTCCCTTCAGACTCCTCAGCTCCCCCATCCCATGGTCAATGCAGCGCACGCTGTCTTTCACCTTCACATTCCCCCAAGTTCCTCCTTGCTGGAGAGTTTGAGATCCAGCAGAGCACCTCTCCTCTTGGGCTCCTCAATGGCTTGGTCAAGAAGCTGTCATCTGTGCTCTCCAGGCATTTGCTGGATGCCGTATGTCCTGCTGTGCTGTCCCTGCAGCAGATACTAGAGTGAAAAAGGCCCCCAAAGGGGACAAGGGCCTGACAGCATCAGGCTTCCATCTGTCTGTAGAGGGTGCCTTCCACTTGTTCTTCCTGATCAGGAAGCCAGGAACAGACACTGCTGGTTTCCTCTGTTCCCCATTTCCATTGGCTCTTACCTGGCTCCTGTGCCATCCCCAGGAAGAGCCCAATGCACTCTCACAGAGGGCAGTCACTCTTCCTTGTTTCCTTGCCCATCCATGGTAAAGGCTCTGTATCCCCCTTGTGCTACAGTCCAGTTGTGGAAGCCATTTAACCATGTCCCTGTGGTCCAAACACGAGCTCAGGAGTGTGACTGGACAAAGATTTCTAGCTCATCGTATTTTGGTGTTCTTGTTAGTGTAAAAACACCAAAGAAAACTGAGGTTTTTTCTGTTAAAGATGCGTGCTTTGTAGTGCCTTGAGCTCCAGAAAATGCAGGGGTCTGTTGTCATTTACTATTACCAAGAATACTACAACCAGTATCTGTATGTTTATTTGAGTGTTGGGAAGATTGTGAACCTGAAGTACTCAGCCAATGAGGAACCAGGGGAGAAAAAGATAAGCGTCAAGCAATAAGGCATAAAAGATGTAACACTGCTTTCTGCAGGCGCGCCTGCTTGCAGGACGCCCGCCATTGCAATTGCAAATTAAATCTGCTTTTATCAGAGATACCGTCCTGATCAATTATTTGGATATTTCCAACAATTTGGGGGCTCGTCCGGGATTATTATCGCCTCTTGGGGGGTCCCCCCCACTGCCCTGGGCAGGATAGGTGCACCCCGCTGATTGTAGCGGTCCTGTCTGGGTGGTGGGGTGACTCCTTGGGACGGTCGATAGGAAACCGAGACTGTTCCATAAAGGACGGGCTCTGTGAAAGCCAAGGGGCAGGTAGGCATGGGTGTTGCCCGCTGTAGACCCGGTAACTTTGTGCATGGACCAAGGTAAGGGAATTTAATTCTTGCCTTGGGGGTCGGTTGAGACTCGGGTGTGTGTGTGACTGAGACGCACTTTCAGTGCGAAGCGAGTGCGGAGTCCCAATCCATGGTTCCACGGTCCCGCGAGGGGCGCAGCCAGAGACGGACAAAGTGGCTGTGGTGGTGAAAGGAAGAGTCTCGGGAGGGAGCTGTTGGTGTGCGGTACCCTGAGCACTTGACAAAGTGCCAGCAGTACACCGCTATTTAATCCGAGAGTCGGAGTAAGGTACTCCGGAGGGATAGGCCCTAAATCCAAGAATCGGAGTGGTCCTGAATCAGGACCAATATGTTACTTTAGTATGAGGAATCAATGTGTGCTAGGTCTACAACTTTCCAGTTGAGCTTTGCTTGGTGTGTGAGCAGCCTTCTTCTTCTCAAATGTCCTGCTTGTTATGGTTTTGTGATTTTTTGTTGTCGGTATTCCACATCATTACATCATGTAAGGTACGGGCAGTTAAAGAGTTAATTCCCTGGTTACTGCAAACTACCTTTTTTGGTGTGGCCCTCTGAGGGGGAGGGGAGGAGGTGCACTCCCCAGGGGTCTTTGCGTTGGAGGGGAGGGGGTGAAGCCGCGTGGGAGACGCGGGGTCTGTTCCTTCCTGCCCGGCGGAGAAAGCATGTGGTCCTCCTGCAGTTTACTGTGTAAGATTTTCAGCCTGTAAACTCTCTAATATAATTCTACTAGCCTCATTTTGATATATTTAGTAAAGTTGGTTGTTCCTCCTCAGATTGGTGCAGCTGTTTTTTTTTTTTTCTTTTTCCCTCTTCCCTTTGTTTTCCCAGGGTGCAGCTCCGCGGCTTCTCTGCCGCTTTAGCCACCGGACCGCCCGGGGGCTGGCCCTTATTGCCGGCAATATTTTTTTTCTTTCCTTCCTCTTTTCTCGTTTTTTTTTTTTTTTCTTTCGGGCCTGTCCCCCTTGTCATGGACGCAGACCCTTAGATAATACCGTGTCACTGCTTCACAGAAGCGCTGAAGTCTCAATAAGACTACTTCTACCTCTGCATGCACCAGGTGCAAAGACTTTGTCTTGGGTTTCACATTCGTTGTTTTGAGCTATAGTCTACCAAGATAGAAAGTTGCTCACTATGGCATAACAAGCAATGGAAACTTGCTACCTTGGGGAAAAACGGTGAATTTCAGCCAAAATTCTCTGTGATTAAGCGGAAGGAGAAATAAGGGGGAGGAAGCAAGTCATTGCACCACTACCTTTGATGCAACTGTGCATGCCCAGAGAGGGCATGAGGTTCTGGAAAAGAATGACTATGTATGCAAGTGTTTTGCTTATGTCTATGTTTTGCCAATTGATGGGCTCAGCAGGAAGGACACAGACACCAGCAAAAGGGATAGGCTTATTTTACTGTCCATTTCCTAGTAATTCAAAAATAAAGCAGTGCCTATAGTCAAAAGATAAGTTGAACAGTGCGGGGTTAAATGGGATGGGTGGTGCCTGCGAGCACCAAGGGAGGAATCGGGGAGTCACGGGAGGTGGTGCCTGCGAGCACCTGGGAGGAGCAGGGGGGGTCACGGGTTTACGGGGCGGTCACGTGTACGGGTATAAGTAGCCTTGTTGCGCAGCATTAAATTGGCATTTCGGCACTACATACTGTGTATGTGTCCCGTATGCCCCTGCACGCGGAGGTGCGGACGGAAGGGAAGCCTTAGTACGTTGTCATAGACAACAATTGGTGACCCAGACGTGATAAGACGGAGCACAGAGAGGTGCTCGGAGTGCAGGGGCGCTCGAGAAGGAGCGCGGAGGGGTGCTTGGAGCACAGGGGCACTCGCGGGGGAGCACGGAGAGGTGCTCGGAGCGCAGGGGTGCTTGACAGCGTACTCCAGTATGTCTTCGTCGCTGGAGCAGATGGTGAGTATGCTGAAGGGGATGGCAGCCAGGCAGGCTGCGAAGTGCATAAAAAGGACCTAATGCTGCTTTTTAAATGGATTTTGCGGCGTGGTCTGGTGACTGACCCTTCTCATTGTTTGAATAAGGGCGTGTTTGATAAAGTGGGGGAGGAGTTATTCAGGGGAGCGTGGGAAGGGGATAAGGAGACACAGAAACTGCTACCTGCATATGGGTCACTCGTTAAACTCTTTCAGATGGTTAAGACAGAGAGAGAAGTCTGGCAAGCAGCATACGCGCTGTTGCATTTGGACTCGGGGAAGAAAGGGGAAGATAAGGGGAAGATGGAGACGGAGGGGGTTGAATCAGAGATAAAAACCTCAGAAAATGCCTCGATAACAGAGGGGAATAGTTGTGATGAGAACGATCTGGGAGGTACTAAAGAAAAGAAGGGAGGAGGAATTCCTGGTGAGGGGCAAACTCGTTGTTTTGTGGCTCCTCTGTATGTACCCGGGGGCGCCATGCCTTCGGCACCGCCCCTGGGGTATATGCGGTGGGGTCACGATCTGTCAGGTGGGGTGTGGGGGATTACTGCTGGGGGTATGGTCCGTTTCCCTGGCACCCCTTTGGGAAATGGGCCATCGAAAGAAAAAGAGAAGGGGACCGCACTGTTCGCTATTCCACCCCCATATAACCCTCAGGAGGTGCTGGCTGAGTTGAAAGCACTGGAGAGGGTTCGAACTCCCTCGACTTCATCGTCCTCGGACTCCTCACTGTCTGACTCGGAGGACGATCAGGGCGGGGAGGACTCTGATGCAAGGGATCTAAGGGAAGTGTGTAAGGCTATGAAGAGGGCGATTGGGAAGAAAAAGCGGACCCCAGAGAAGAAGGTTAAACGGGTGGGATTTCAGCTTCTGGGGTATAGGGAAGCAGTGGAACGATGGATGGTGAAAGCGAAGCAATGTGTTCTTGAGGACTGCACTTTTTCACCTCAAGATGCTCCTAGTCAGTTGTGCTAC
>NW_018364564.1:52631-55004 GCF_002078875.1 Numida meleagris | reverse complement strand
CGCTCACTTTGCTGCTGCCGCTGCTGCTGCTTACTTTGCCGCTGCTGCTCCCCCCACCCCCCACCCCCGCTGTTTGCCCAGGTAAAGGGATGACCCTGTACTATAGCCTGATTAACTGTTTTTCATCACACTCGTTAGGACAAAGCCAAACGCCTTTTTTTTTTGGATTCCACATGTGATTTTAACATTGAATTCTAGCATATTGCCCTATAGATTTTTAAGCTCAGTGTTGCCTTCAATTCGCACCTATATTAGGGGTTTAACTGCCCCTTACTGAGGAACGATCTTGGGATAGAACAAAGTATTCTGATAGTTGTAAGGCAATTCATAGTTGTGTCCGTAGCTGCAAAGGTTTTGTTTCGTAGAGAGGACTGACCCCGGTAGTGCAAGCAGATGTTCCACTTGGACTCTGTATCTTGCGCTGGCCACGCGGGTGCGGGGTACAAGTGGAATAAAGCCCTGCAGACCCTGAGAAGAATAAAAGCAGGTGAGAGTCTGTAGTGGGTGGGAGGGGAAGAGTGCAGTTTGAAGCAGGGGGACGCCCTGCTGGCGCTGCCTATCGCATCCACCACTGGCGTGTTTCTTCTCTCCCCTCTCTGGTGGTTTGCCACCTTTCAAGGGTCAATAAGTAATAGTACACTAGCGTAGGGATTTGCTGATTCCCACTTACGGGATTATATAGAATGGATGCCTGTGTGTGAGAGTGTGCATATCTTGGCTGGAACTCATGATTCTCTGTGCAGCTCTGAGTGCCTAGTTTGCTTGTCTCTGCTCCTGAGACAAGCCATCATGGAGCAGACACATAAAACCTTGAAGGCGTGGCTCCGAGCCTTAAAAGAGGGGGGAGAGCTGACTGGTCCAGAACTGTGTCCCCATGCCTTGATTCTTCAATTCATCAGGACCACATGAACACCTCCTTCCTCTTGGCTGGCGTCCTTCGTCTGCACAAGTCTATGGATACTACTTCACGTTGAAGGAAGACTGCTCTTACTACCTGTTATATTTCAGCGGCTGCAATGGCTCATTGAGAACATCGTTTCAAGAACAGTACAGTTTGATCTGCTGATATCTAATTATCAGCGCTTATGTCAAGATCTACTTGAAGAAGGGCCAAAAAAGGGAGATTTGATGGGGTAACAGGGCAGACAGGATCTGAAGAACCTGTCTGGCAATTGGAAGTCCTACAGCAGTGCGCCCAGCCTGTAGCTGAGGCCTCCAAAGTCGCTGCAAGCAGATCCAGCCTTTTGTCTCACTCCAGTTATTGGAGGAGATGGTTCTCTATATATGTACATGCAGAGGAAGATGAAGGCAGCGAACAAAGCCAATGTTGTCCAACTGATTTATTACAAGTTCTGAGCAACTCAGGGATATGGGGGAGACGG
This sequence comes from Numida meleagris, assembly GCF_002078875.1. NCBI lineage: Eukaryota > Metazoa > Chordata > Aves > Galliformes > Numididae > Numida > Numida meleagris. The sequence continues at coordinate 53,622 of NW_018364564.1, read as the reverse complement.
GGAAGCTGGCGAAGGTAAAGAGAGAAATTCTAGCACAGGCTTTACAGACCGGGGATAGTCAGCACCAGGGATCCAGCAATGTCTCGTTGGTCCGTAGGAGGCAGCAAGTTGCTCAGTGACGTCTCGTTCTTCTGCACGACTGCAGTTCAGAGGAGAAGGTACCCGTTCTTCCTTAGAACTCTTTGTGTTTTTATCCTCTCCATAGCATCCTTTTTGTTACCAGGGGCAGCAGCTGGTTGTCAGGGTACACACACTTTGTTCCTCGAGAGAAACAGCACGTCCGTCCTCTTAACGCTGTGCTCATGGTAATTAACCATTAACTCCTAAAAGCCACCAAGCAGCCATTCTACAGGTAGCGGAGAAAGAGAGGAAGCAAAAGAGAGGAGACGGAAACAGAATTTCATCGGATACATCCAGAATAAGCAAGGGAATGGGAGGGACTGGGTCTGCCCTACAACCAAGGTCAGGTGCCTGAACATGGCCAGAGTTGATATTTCTCTGCTCTCACTCACATGCACTATTCCCTGCTGGGCTCACAGTGCTATCTTCAAGTGAACGCCCACTGGGACACGTCTTCTTTACACCAAGAGCTGCCTGCTCTCTACACCATGACTCCACTTGATGAAACCATGCATTCACTGTCAGGGAAAGGTGCATGCTGTTGGGAGCACTTGCAGGCTCTGTGTCCTGGGTGGATGTGCAGGTAGATAAGGAGGCTGGAAGTGCTTGTGAAGCTTCTCACATACTCAGGGCACTGCTACATTGTGTCTCCTGTGTGGATGTGCTTGTGGGAGTAGAGGGAAGAACTGCTACTAAAGCCCTTCCCACACACAGCGCACTTGTAGAATCTCTCTCCTGTGTGGATGCGCCAGTGGCGGTTGAGGTTGAAACTGGAACTGAAGCCCTTCCCACACTCAGCGCACTTGTAGGGTCCCTCTCCTTTGTGGATTTGCAGGTGGCAGATGAGTTCAGTTCTGCTTCTGAAGCCCTT
>NW_018364564.1:50043-51778 GCF_002078875.1 Numida meleagris | reverse complement strand
CCACACTCACGGCACTTGTAGGGTCTCTCTCCTGTGTGGATGCGCTGGTGGCAGATGAGGTTGAAATTGCGACTGAAGCCCTACCCACACTCAGGGCACTTAAAGCAGTTCTCTGCTCTGTGCATGCGCTGATGGACAATGAGGTCAGAACTCCTTCGGAAGCTCTTTGCACAATCACAACACTTGCATAGTCTCTCCCCAGGCTGAATACTTTGATGGTTAACATGGCTGGAATACCTCTTAAAGCTTTTCCCAAACTCATCACACCGATTCTGCCTTTTCTTCTGGCACCCTTCCTTGCTCCTTAGGTCTTCCAGCTGCTCCTGACCTGTGCTGCAGCCCAGGGGGTTCCTCACTCTCTTTCCTGGATGGTTTCCCAGTGGCTTCTTCAAGTGCTCTCCTTGCTCCAGGCCCCCTTGGACATCCCTTTGGATTTCTTCCACAGAGCCACTACCCCAATGCCTTTCGGCCACACCACTGCTCTGCAGATCCTCCTTTCTATTTGTGATCCCACCTCCTGCTGGATGACACAGGACATTCAGAAATAGCACACCGTGCCCCACATGTAGCCCAGCCAGAGATGACTTTTGCCGGCCCCAACCTCCTCCTTCCCTCCACCACCTCACCTGGGCAAAAGCCTTCTGCCACGACCTCTGGGCTGTGCACAGCTGGGATCCAGGGCTCTTCCCCTCCTTCCAGCTGGGAGATCACCACGGGTTTGGGGGCTGGAAGTGGAGCTTCAATGACAGAAACAGTGGAGATGAGAGCATTGCCATCATTCTGGCACAGCTGCTGGTCCAGCCACTCTACCATGTGTCCCTTCCCACTTGTGAACCCACAATTATCATAGAATCATAGAATTAGCTAGGTTGGAGAAGACCTACAAGATCATCCAGTCCAACCATCCACCTAACACCAATAACCCCAGAAAAACATGTCCCTCAACAACATATCTAAATGTTTCTTGAACACCTCCAGGGACTCAGGTTGACTCAACCACCTCCCTGGGCAGCCCATTCCAGTGCCTGACCACTCGTTCAGCAAAGTAGTGTTTCCTAATGTCCAGCCTAAATAAACCCTGGCACAACTTGAAGCCATTCCCCCTCATCCTGTCACTAGTTACAAGAGAGAAGAGGCCGACCCTCAGCTCACTACAACCTCCCTTCAGGAGTTATAGAGAGCGGTAAGGTCTTCCCTGAGCCTTCTCTTCTCCAGACTGAACAACCCCAGCTTCCTAAGCCGCTCCTCATAAGGCCTGTGCCCCAGACCCCTCACCAGCTTCGTTGCCCTCCTCTGAACACACTCCAGGGCTTGAATGACACTGGAGGGACACACACAGGCTTCCTTTCAAGCCCAGCACACCTTCTACATCTCTGAAAAAGTTGCACGAACTTTTCTTCAGATTCCCTTTATGAAGTGATGTTTATTATTTTACCATATTGCTCAGTGCCCAAGGCTTCAAACATGATGATGGGAATTGAACAGAAAAGCATCTCTTGCTTCAGGAGTAACCAGGGAGTCATCCGGGTGCTGGAGCTGGTGGCACCATGCAGTGCAGCAGCACAAGGGCTGTTTGCAGGGAGCTGATCCTCCCCCTCCTGGCTGATGCCTGCTTGACAGCAGCCACTCTGGGGCTTTCACCGGAGTGATGAGCACTCCAACTCTTTCTGAAACTCATGCTTATCTTTGCCTTTGTGCTGTTGTTGTGTTAGTCAATAAGTCACTGCACTGGGAT
>NW_018364564.1:35809-49878 GCF_002078875.1 Numida meleagris | reverse complement strand
GCGCAGGGTCCAGCAGCGCCCACTCCTCCCTGCTGAAATACACGGCCACCTCCGCAAAGCTCACGGGCTCCTGCAAGCAAAGAGGCTCCTTGCTGGGAACAGCCAAGGCCCAGGGAAGCAGCTTGCAGAGGAGAGAAACTCCAGTGCCAGCTTCTTCTCTGTCCCCAGCACACAAATGCTGGCTGAGGGCACCTCCCTCCCACCCTGCATTCACAACCCTCGCCCCTTGGTCTCACCTGACTGCTTCCCCACTCCCCTACTTGAGATGGATGGGCTGTGGCCATCTCCTGCACTCCTGCAGGCTGCATTGGTCACAGGTGAAAGGCAGAAGTTTCGCTGGAGGCTGCAGGGACAAGAGAAATGGCAGGGCAGGTGTGAGGGAATGCAGCAGTCAGTCCCTGACCAACCCCAGCCCTCCCCAGCCCATCTGTAATTCTAAATTGTCATGAAAATTGTTTTGGGTTTTGTTGTTTGAAACAAATGAGCTTGGTGTCCTGTACTTTGGTTCAAACACTGATCCCAAGACCTGCAGGAATGGGGAGTCTGTCGTGTTTGTATTTCTCACAACCCTTGCACACTTTCAGTGGATGTGAAACTGCTAATGTGCCACTTATCCAATATCTGCTGTGGCACAGGGTGAAATTTCTGAATTTATGTTGGGTTTCCAGAACAAGAAACTCTCTCACACACACCTACATGAAGTAAGTTTCTAATGAGAGGAACTTCCCCAAAGAGACTGAGAAAGCAGTGTGAGGCTGCCGATTGTGTCACTCATTGAAAGCAAAAGAACAGCCATGTTCTGAGCTGATAGTGTAAATCAGTCAGTGAGGAAATTCTCTAAGACTCAGTCTGGAGTGACAGAAATCATCCTTTATTCTCAGAGCTGGATGCATGAGGGGATCCTTCCACCTGGTCATGCATGCCTGGCACAAAAGATCTGCAGCTGATCTACATTCCTTGTGTTACAAAAAATGCAAGGATTTATTTGAAAGAGCAACCCCATCCAAGCCCAAGACATTTGTCCTGACACCAAGCAAACTATCGGGGACTTTGAACTGCATCCTGAAGAAAGCCCGGGTACTGTACTTGTGTATGTTTGGAAAGGACGTGTTTGTAGGAGAGCCCCGTGAGATTTTACATTGGTGGTCGGTGAAGGCACAAGCAGGAAGATGTGAGTGAATGTTTCCAGCTTTGATGCCAAAGACGGAACCAGTTAGGTTGGTGCTGGGGGAGGGGACCCCTTTGTGCTCCGGTTACGTTTCCCAGCTCCCCCACCGTGGGCTTTCTTTCCTTTCTCACACTGCACGGAGCACGCGGACTGCATTCCCTTGCACAGGACTTTCTCAGCAGCGTGTGCCCCTTGCACGAGGAGGCTGGGCTGCACCTCACAGACAGGCTGCTCGGGCACTGCCTCGGCCCCTGCTGCCCCCTCTGCAGAAACAAACCCACGGAGGCACGGGGCGGATGAAGCTGGCGGCCTCTGTGAGAGCAGCGGCGGAGCTGCCCCGCGGTAGAGAAGAGCCGGGAACAGCTGGCTCCAGAAGGTAGTGGTGCTGTCGGAGCTGAGGCACTGAACAATGCAGGCAGTGTTTCTCAGAGAGCAGATTTGAGTCAGAAAAGAAAATGCACGGGAGTAGCAGTGGGGAGGGAGGAGTGATGAAAGGAGGGAGAAACAGCCCTGCAGACCCCAGGGTCAGTTAAGGAGACAGCACCTTGTGGTATGGATCCAGAGTGCAACAGTTCTTGAAGGACTGAAGGCTGAAGGACATTCACGTACCCCTGTCCTCTCGGATGCAAACACAAGAAGGAGTGCAGCATGCAAGTGCAGGGAACTGAACTGGAGCCTGGTGCTGGAGCTGGTGCAAGTGCAGAACACGCTCAGGGCCCGGAGGTGTGTACAAAAGGGAACTTAAGTTGCAGGGAGATTGTCAACAGAAACCCTGGGAGGAGTCTGCACACCCACGAAAGCCCAGTCCTGTAGGTAAGGGGCTGCCACACGCCTCAAAGCAGGTGAGCAATTGAGCCAAACTGCCAGCCAACAAAGGGGGACATTAAAAGTGCCTCTACAGCATCTTGTCTGATGGATGCCCTATGCAAGTATGGGAGCTGGTGGAGATGTGGGGTATACAAGAGAATTAAGGGAATTACCTGCACAGAGGTCTTTGATTGGGAAAATCAAAAGGAGGCAGGGGAATTGTTATTGCATACAGGAATGCATACATGCAGAGCTATGAAGCAAGGTCATTTCATCTCTGAGGACTGGGCAGAAACATAGTCCTGGCCATGCTGTATTAGATAGAGCCAGCAGGTTGGCAGAGCGTGCTGACCTCCTCTGCTCGCTTCCTCACATTCCCAGCTCCAACCCCTTCCTGCATCCCTCGGAGCCCAACCTGGGTTGCAGCATGCATGGGAACAGCCGCTACCCTTGCTGCACCCCGTCTGGCCCAGCAAACTGTTGTGCTGGGCAGGAGATGGAGCTGGGACTGGGATCCCACCTGGGGAAAAGCAGTGCTGGATTGGAACCACCTTTTGCTGCTCCCCTCTGCCCTCCTGGTGCTGTTTGCAGGGAGCAGAAGAGCCACCCCGGGGACGTGCACAATCACAAAATTGATAAATGTACACAGAAAAAAGAGGAATAATAAGAAACCACTAAATAAAAGGTAACGAGCATTACTGCGGCATGATTAAATCCGTCTCCTAGATTAAAACAAATCCCCTTTTTCCCGACCTTCCAAGTGTGTGCTTCCCTGCACGAGCAATGGAGGGCGCCTACGTTGAGTGAGGAGCTGACTGCTCCACCTCTGCTGCAGGCAGCCCCGCTCCTTGGAGTCGCGTAGAGCAGCGGATGCCGAGTGCCCTCAGCCCGGAGCTGGCCGCAGGACGGCCCTCGGTGCAGCGCTGCCAGCACGGTGCTGCCCGGACGGCTTCCAGACAGGCTCTCGCTGCTTCACTTTTTGGCGAGGTACGCGGCTCTGGAGCGGACACATTCCGCGCCGAAAGCAGAGCATTGCCTCTGTTGGCTGAGGGGCAGCCTCCTCCACGGAGCAGCTGCCGGACGCCATCGCCCTCTGCGTTGCAGCGGCGTCCGGACGTCGCGGGGGCGGAGCCAGGAGCAGCGGCGGGATCACCCCGTGCGTGTATAAAACTTGCCGCTAGGGAGCGCAGCGAACAGAGCGGGCAAACGGGGCGTGGCGCGTCAGGAGGGCGCGGGCAGGCGAGCAGGGCAGCGTACTTGTGCCCTGTCAGGGGACGGGTTCAGCTGCCTGCTGCTTTCCGAGCAACGGTCCCGCCCCGGTCTCCACTCGGCAGAAAGCTGTAGTGAGGAAGGATGTGGCGACTCAGGTGGAGTGCCCGCCTCAACACGTGGCAGTTCAAGTCTCTGTCTGCAGAGAGGGCCTGAGCCTGGTGCTGCCAGTGAAGGGTGGTAGGGATTCCACCTGTGTGAGGTGTGAGCAGTGGATGATCTGCTCAGTGTGGTGGCGGAGCTCAAGGAGGTAGAGAGACTAAGGATCATAGAATCATAGAATTGCTCAGGTTGGAAAAGACCTTCAAGGTCATCAAGTCCAACCGCAACCAAACCATACTGCCCTAACTCACCACTAAATCATGTCCCCGAGCACCGCATCCAAACAGTTTTTAAACAGATTCAGGGATGGTGACTCAACCGTCTCCCTGGGGAGCCTGTTCCAGTGCTTAACAACCCTTTCTGTAAAGTTTTTCCTGATATCAGTTCCATAAATATCAGGGAGTGTAATCAGGAGATAGATTGATGGAGTAACTCTCTGCAAGAAAGACACCAGGGTGACACCTCCCAAACAGTGGTGGACCCCCTCCCCTGCCATAGTCAAGCAGAGGGAGCCAACTGAAGAGGAGGAGTGGAAACAGGTCCCAGCTCAGCGATATGGGCAACCCCCATCCCGACCTACCTCAGTTCCCCAGGTGTCTCTATGTAATAGGTTTGAGGCCCTGGAACCTGAGGGAGAGGTGAGTGAGGATGCGCTGGGAGGTCGCCTGTGAGGTTGTGTAGGGTGAGGCGGTCAAATCCACACCTCCAGACTGCCTCCACCAGGAGGGAAAGAAGGGTGGTTGTCATAGGGACTCCCTGCTGAGAGGAACAGAGGGCCCTGTATGTCAGCCTGACCCTACCCATAGGGAGGTGTGCTGCTTCCCTGGGGCCCAGGTCAGGGATATTTCTAGAGAACTCCCCAGTCTGATCTGCCCCTCTGATTGTTATCCTTTATTGATAGTTCGGGCCTGTGGGAATACAAGAAAGACTATTCAAAGCAGAAGCTGCAGAGCAAGATAAACAGCACGAGAAGGCAAGGCTGAGAACCAAGGACATCTCAGGAATACAAGGGAAAAGTAACTACAGTTTAGCAATAGTTGTAAGGGATTGTAACCATTTCTGCACTCGAGTCCATCATTGATGTCACTGATGAAGATGTTGAAAAACACCGGTCCCAAGACAGACCCCTGGGGGACACTGCTTGTCACCAGCCTGCACCTGGACATAGTGCCATTCACCACAACTCTCTGTCTACAACCCTTGTGTTCCTTTAACTCCTCTCACTCATGAGTATGTCTTAGCAAGAAGCAATTTCCAGCTGCCCTGCTCTCAAGGGTAGCATCTCCCTGCAGCTCGGTCACTTCCTCACTTAATGTTGCCCATGGCAGTGATGTCACATTTCTACTTTGTACCACTGAGCAAGCAAGTTCTTCTTCTAAGAACTTCCTATCCTGGTTTCTCAATTAGGTCTTCTTTGAAAGGCATGAGCATGATTAACCACTCTGCTGCACAAGGGCCAGCTAGGATGCTCACTGAAGTATAACTACAGACTTTACTGCCACACAGAAGGAACAGCCCTCGGGTTAATTTGGGGTTTGTGTATAGGAAAGACTGCTTCCCTGCCCTTTTACATTTTCTGTGGGGCAAAAGTTGGGTCAAGGTTTCACACTCCCCTTTGCAATTTACAAACTCTACGCATCCTTCTGCAGCGCATGTTCTTCTAAACTTTGAAGTGATCACTGTTGCATCTTTTTGCTTTGTCCTGATAACCCAGTTGTACACATGTCCAAAACTGTTTCCTCCACTCAAATCAAAGCTTTCCAGAAAGCAATAGTTTTCTAACACATTTAAAGAGGCTGATATCCTTATTGCACAAGGGGTAAACACATCCTCTTCTGGCATTGCCCTTGACAAGAAAAACAAAAAACAAACAAGCAAACAAACAAAAACCCCACCCTAGTCCCGTTCAGTACACTGTTGACCAGTTTCCTCTAAATGTTCTCACTTTGGTCCCACTCAAGTCTAAGTAAATCTTCCATACGTGCGGAAAGAAACACAGATCACAGCCTGAGCAGGTGGCTAGCCCATGACAAAGGGCTCGTGTGAGCTTGGGAACACATGTAAACTGCCTCTCGCTTCTGCATGAGGCTAGAAGAATCTTGTTTGTGAGAAACTGCTCTGCAGCTGTAATGAAGTCTCCTTGCTTTCTTGCTTATCCCGATACATGATGCTTTCTTGTCTCCTGATGGCATATATGTGGCAACACACATTTGCTCTCAGTACTGAGAACTTAGCAGACACTCTACCTGCCAACAGCCCTTGGTAATAAGAGCACATGTGAGTACCTCTCTTTTAAACTGATGAAACTAACTTACCTCCTCATACTTTCTTTGGGTTTGGTAAACCTTAAGCAGAAGCGATGGCACTTTTGCATTACAAATCCTGAGCTGAAACATTGCTATTAAGGTTGCAGCACTGCTTCTGCCTTAATACTTCATTAACACTAAAAACAACACAAAAATGTTCTGAGGAATGATTTGGGAATAATACAATCTGAAACAGGGAGGGAAAACTAGGAGTTAGGAGTGTGTTCCCATTGCTCTTGCTGCTCTAGGAAGAAGATGGAAGACATAAATGGTGCAACGGCTCCACCATGTGTCTTCAGGCATGATAGAAAAGATGCAGGCCTGAAGGAGTTTGTCAGTTCCTTGAGATCATAGAATCCTTGAGGTTGGAAAAGCCCACTAAGATCACCAAGTCCTACTATCAACTCATCCCCACCATGCCAATGAAACCATCTCCCTCTGTGCCACATCAACACTTCTGTTGAAAATCTTCAGACACAGTGACTTTACCACCTCCCTGGGCACCCTGTACCACTCATTCAGAGAAGAAATTTTTCCTAATATCTAAACTGAACTTCCTCTGGTGCAATCTGAGGCCATTCCCTCTCCTCATATCACTAGTTAGTTACCTGGGAGAAGAGGCCAAACCTCACCTTGCTACAATCTCCTTTCAGGTAGTTGTAGAGAGCAATAGGCCTCCTCTTCTCCAGACTAAACAACTGCAGTTCCCTCAACCACTCCCCATAAGACTTGTGCAGGACTCAGCCCTTGGTCTTGTTAAAACTCATCCAACCAGCCTCAGCCCATCAATCCAGCCAAGCTGAAAGTGTGTTGTTGCATGTCATAACATCATCATTTATTTTCATGAGCCATCACCATGTGTCAAGACATGTCAAAAGATGTCATGATCCATCATTGTGATTTGATGTCATGTGTCATTGTGTGTCATGATGTGTCGTTGTGTGTCATGGTGTGTCATGGTGTGTCATTGTGTCACTTCCATGTGTCATTGTGTGACATTGAGTCACCTCTCTGTGTCATTGTGTGTCATGATATTATCATGTGTCAATTTCGAGTCACTGTCACTTGTGTCATGATGCATTGTCATCTGACACTGTGAGTTGACTTGTCATCATCCATCATCGTGAGTCAATGTCACATGTCATTGTCCATCTTCACAAGTCATTTTGCGTGTCATCACGTGTCATGATTTGCTGTTATGCATCACTGCAAGCCATCATCACATGTTGTCAGGTGTCATAACATCATGTTTGTCCTTCATCAAGAGTTGATGTTAAGTGTCATGATGTGTCATCGTCCATCATCATTATGGCTTATCACATATCATTGCATGTCATCATTATCATGAGTTGCTGTCATGTACCATCGCATGTGGTCATGTGTTGTCCTCCATCATCTGTTGCCATCCATCTTTGTGAGTTGTCATTGTGTGTCACCATGTGTCATGACATACTGTCATCCATTATCATGAGTGACCATCACGTTATCACATGTAACATGTCATCACACATCAAGTGTCATGATGTGTTGCCATTCATCTCTGTGAGTTGACACTTCACGTCAGCGAATGTCCTGATTCATTTTTGTAAGTTGACTTTGCATGTCATTGGATGTTGTCACCTATTGTCATGTTTTGGTTTTGTATGTCATCGTGCATCATCACGAGTTGTCATCCATAGTTGTGAGTCATCATCTTGTGTCATTACATGTCATCACGTGTGAGAAGTATTTGACGGACAGTGGGCATATTTATTGGAACATGCTCGAGTAATCCCTGGAGTGTCCTTGGAGGCCTGAGACGAGGAACAGCTGCTGTGTTGCAAGGTCAAACATCTACGCCTCAAGGTTGTGCTTTACGGGACTGCTAACCACTATTTAACTGCAAGAATGCCTATGTGATGATATCCGCTGTCCAACTGGCAGTGTTGTAGCGCGCGACGCCTACCTGATGATCTATAAATGTTGTAGTCGAATTGCAATAAATTAAGCACAACGCGATAACCATATTGGTACAGCGGGTGACTTCAGCGTGCGTGTTGCGACAATCACGTGTTATTATCCATGATCGCAGGTCATCATCATGGGTCTCTCGCATCATCAATTGTCATGAGTCATTGTAGCAAGTCATCATCACTTGTCATGCGTCGCGGTTTCAAGCATGACAGGGGAAGGGGCCCTTCTCTCTCCATTTCGGGGAGAAGGAAAGAAAAATGACCCAATTAAGGAGAGAGAACAAACTTAGAACAAATAGTAAAAGAATGTAAGACAATAATAAGAAAGAGAGTTACAATTAATAACTCAAATGGAAGAGAGAAGGCTACAACCATGCTGCTCGCTGCACTGTCAGAACCTGGAAGAGCTGCACCCTCATCATCCAGAATCAGAGATCATGTAGAGGCTGTTGGGAAATATAGTACATCTCAGTGTATATTCATCTTGGAGAGTAAGAACTCATGTGAGACTGCTAAAAAAACAGGAAGTACACCTTCCACAGTGCACTGTGCCTCTGCACCCAACAGCCTGTTGCATGATGTAATGATATGGAATAATGATATAACCAGGGCACTGTGGCAGGGGGGTTGGAAATTGATGATCCTTGAAGTCCCCTCCAACCCAAGCCATTCTATGATTCTATGATTTACATCCATTGTCTGCAGCTTCTTTCCTTTTGATGGGCCCACACTCTGTCTTAATGGATAGAGCAGAGCTCTCTTATGATTTAATCCTAGTACAGTGATTGGGTATAACGTATAGAACAAAGCACTGCATATCATCAAGACAAAAGCTGTGGCCTTATTGTTGATGAGGTTCTAAGTAATATTGAATGGAATTCCCTTTCAAATTGGTACGATTAAAGTATTTTCCCACAAAGACGATGGATAACATTTTATTTTTCTTTTAATAGTATTTCTTAACTCTGTTTTTATCTATCACCTCTGATTTCTCTCTCCAGGAGAAATACAGTTTCCTTATTCCAGGCCACTGGACCTACTCTCCTCAGTATCTTTAAATCTGTTCTAACACAAAACAAAATCTTCAAAGTTTACCATTCAGTCTCCATCCTCTGGGCTACTTATAATCTTATCCTTCTATGCAATGTAACATCCCTTTCCTACACAGTCACTTTCTGTTCTTACTGCACACTATCACAACCAGTGCTTGACACAAACTTCTTCACCAGAACAAAGCAGGTGTCCCATCAATCATGTGTTAAATAATGTCTCCAAGACAAGAACACTGTCAACTGGTCACATATCTCAACATCAAAGATAGCCTTCTCTTGTTGGCTGTTCATTAAAATTTCAACTATTGAAGATATCTGGGAAGCAAAGAATAGTTGAAAAACAATGAGTTTTCACCCACTGCCATTAGTTAAAGGTGTACTCCTTACATAGTTAAAGGTGTACTCCTTACATTTCAAAAATATGCACTTCCTTGAGCTAGAAAAGAGGACGCAGCCTGGTACAAAGAGGAGCTGTAATGGAATGTATTGGCTGTAAATAGCATCAGCTCTGAGCATCAGTCACAGAAAGCAGAACTGACAGTGGAAAGCACGACCTCTTCACACAGAAATGAAGAGTAGATAAGTGCTGTCAGTACACACAGATGTAACGCAATCCTGCATTCAAGGTTGGACGTGGCTCTGGGCAGCCTGGTCTAGTGGTTGGCAACCCTGCACTCAGCAGGGGGGTTGAAACTTGATGACCTTTGAGGTCCTTCTTCAACCCAGGCCATTCTATGATTCTATGATTCATTCATGGTCCACAAAAGAAATTCTGTACCACAGAGAAGACACCCTAGCCTTGCGCATGAACCACTCAGCACTCATCTCTGTACAAAAGTTAAATAAGCATCTCATGCCTCTCTGAGCAAATCAGCTCCTGACACACTGAGCTAAAGAACCCAGACTCTGGGACAACAGTAGTAACATCATTAGAGACTTCAGTGGAAGCATTTCAATTTGTCACCCTATGTGGTGCTGTAAAAGAAAACAGAATCATCTTGAAGAGGAATTCCAAACAGGTTACCACTTTAAACAGAAGGACACATTTATTACGATTTGATTTTAATGTTTAGCTCTGTGGGAAGTATTTGATGGACAGTGGGCATATTTATTGGAACATGCTCGAGTAATCCCTGGAGTGTCCTTGGAGGCCTGAGACGAGGAACAGCTGCTGTGTTGCAAGGTCAAACATCTACGCCTCCAGGTTGTGCTTTACGGGACTGCTAGCCACTATCTAACTGCAAGAATGCCTATGTGATGATATCCGCTGTCCAATTAGCAGTGTTGTAGCGCGCGACGCCTACCTGATGCTCTATAAATGTTGTAGTCGAATTGCAATAAATTAAGCACTACGCGATAACCATATTGGTACAGCGGGTGACTTCGGCGTGCGCGTTGCGACATAGCTCCATTACCGTTCAGGTAAGTGGGCTATAAACCTCAGTTAAAGATCATAAGTACAGCATCAGTAGAAGGTAATTTGACCATCACACCTGGTTTGACTGTAATGTTGTCAAGTATCCTCTCTTCTCAGCTGGAGAAGCACTAAGATGAGTTTCTAACAGTCTACCTGTATGGTAACTGCTGAGTCACAGCCTGAACCACTGATGGAGCACCTGGAGGAAAGACGCAGTCAGCCCTGGCAGCACAGGTGAAAGCCTGGCTCCACCCCTCTTAGCCCTCATTGAAGGGCTGACTGCCACTGAAGAAGGATCTCTTCCTGGAGATCCATCCTTGGTGGGAGCTGTTCCCTATGAGCCCAAAATCTTCTGATCAGGGTGAGCACTCTATTTCCCTTCCCTTGTCGTACCTTGCTACTGTGCCGGTCCTTCCACCTCTTCATAACATCTTTTCCATCATGCTGGTTCTTCTGATCACTACGCCCCCTTTTGCTCTTTCTACCGCTCGATTTGAGTGAAGGCAGTAAGGGTTATAAACCCTCCCCAGTGGGGTTTTCCCATGAGAAATGAGGTGCAAGCCCTGAAAAAAAATTCTTCCTGCAGAAGAAACACTGGGGTCTACTGAGGGTTGAGCTTCAGCCAAAGCTCTTCCCACACACCCTGTAGACAGGTTTTTCCGGTGACATATTGGCCCATCTGAGATCTCCTTGGGCCCTCACCTGCCAGCCCATAGAAGACATGATTCTCTGGAGGAGATAAGAGGTGACTTCCCCAGGCACCTTCCTCCACACAGCTCTGGCAGGAACATGCCACCTGGCAGAGGGTTTCCCATGGCTGTGCTCTGGATTCTCCTTTGCATGTCCATTCAACATCTCCGTCTGCAGGTGAAAGAGAGCAACAGGAGTAATTCCCATGCAAGTAAAGGGGAACAGGATTTAGTTTGGTCCCAGAGCTCTTCCTCTACTCAAGGGATTTGTTAGGTTCATCACCACACAAAGCCACAGGTGGGTGACAAGGCTGGGGCTCTGGCTGAAGCTCTTCCCATGTCTGGGGCACTGCAGGCTCTGTCTCCCATGTGGATGTGCTGGAAAGGAATGAGTCTGGAACTGCTTTTGAAGGTTCTCACAAAACTGAGGCACTTCTACAGTCTGCCTACTCTGTGGATGTGCGTGTGGTTGTTGAGACTGGAACTGCTTCTAAAACTCTTCCCACGCTCAAGACACTTAAAGGATTTATCGCCTGTGTGGATGCTCTGTTGCTGCTTGAATTCAGAAATACTTTTGAAGCACTTCCCAGACTCAGAGCACTTAAAGGGCTTCACCCTGTGTGAATGCGCTGGTGTATTCCGAGGTTGGAACTGCTTTTAAAGCTCTTCCCACGCTCAGGACACTCATAGGGTCTCTCTCCTGGGTGAATGTGCAGGTGCTGGGTGAGTTTAAATCACCATTTGAAGCTCCTTCCACAATCGGTGCACTTATATGCTCTGGAAAGAGTCTGTATGCGCTGGTGATTAACAAGGTTGGAATACCTTTTAAAGCTTTTCCTATGTAAAACACATGGATTCGGCTTTTTCCTCTGGCACATTTACTTGCTCCTGGGGTCTTCAGTCTGCTTTTGACCTGTGCTGCACTCCAGAGGGTTCCTCGCTCACTCCAGAGGGTTCCTCGCTCACTCCAGAGGGTTCCTCGCTCTCTTTCCCAGATGCTTTCCCAGTGGCTTCTTCAAGTGCTCTCCTTGCTCCAGGCCCACATGGACGTCCCTTCTAATTTCTTCCATAGAGGCGCTACCCCACTGCCCTTCGGCCACACCACTGTTCTGCTGCTCCTCCTTTATATTTGTGATCCCATCACCTCCTGGATGATATAAGAAATCTAGAAATAGCACACGGTGCCACAAATATTCCCCCACCAGAGATGGCTTTTACAGCCCCAGCCTCCTCCTTCCCTCCACCACCTCACCTGGGCTGAGGTGTCCCACCATGACCTCAGGGCTAGGCACATCTGGGATCCAAGGGTCTTCCCCTCATTCAAGTAGGGAGATCACCACAGGTTTGGGGGTTGGAAGTGGAGCTTCAATGACAGAAACAGCGGAGATGAGAGCATTGCCATGATTCTGGCACAGCTGCTTGTCCTACAACTCCACTCTGTGTCCCTCCCCATAGTGAAACCTCAATTAGGGCGTGAATAACACTGCGCCAACACACACCAGATTCCTTTGGAGCCCAGCATGCTTTTACATCTCTGAAAATTATGCAGGGATACTTTCTTTAAAATTGCTTTTAGAAGGTTTTGTTTCTTTTTGTCCAAATTGATCAATGCCCAAGGCATCAAAACGTTTATGGCAACTGAATAGAAAATCATATATTCTAAAGGAGTAACCAGAGAACGGACTGTCTGCTGGAGCTGGTGACATCATGTAACACAGCAATACAAGGGCTGTTTGCAGGGAGATGGTCCTCCCCCTCCTGGCTGATGCCTGCTTGACAGCAGTGACTCTGGGTCTTTTCTCAGAGGGATAAGCACACTAAGCCCTTCTGAAATTCATGCTTATCTGGGCTTCTTTTCTTGTTGTTCTTGTAGTGTTAGTCAATAAGTAACTGCATGGCAATTATTCAAGGCCCTGTTTGCAGAGGCTCATTCTGCACAGCCAAAGGTCCCCTAACGAGGAGGAAAGGCAGCAAAGCCCTCACCCAGAGAGGCCACGCACTCGTACGTCTCCAGCATCACATCTCGGTAGAGCGCTCGCTGCGCAGGGTCCAGCAGCGCCCACTCCTCCCTGCTGAAATACACGGCCACCTCCGCAAAGCTCACGGGCTCCTGCAAGCAAAGAGGCTCCTTGCTGCAAATAGCCAAGGCCCAGGGAAGCAGCTTCAGAGGAAGGAAACTCCAGTCCCAGATGCTTCTCTGTCCCCAGCACACACATGCTGGCTGAGGGCACCTCCCTCTCCCCTGCATTCACATCCCTCGCCCCTTGCCCTCTCCTGCCTGCTTCCCCCAGCCCCTACCTGAGATGGATGGGCTGCGGCCATTTCCTGCTCTCCTGTAGGTTGGAATGATCACAGCTGGAAGGCAGAAGTTGAACTGGAGCCTGCAGGGATGAGAGAAATGGCAGGGGAGCTGTGAGGGAATGCAGCAGTCCCCGCCCAAGCCCAGCCCATCTACAGGGCACTGCCTAGGGATGGCACACCAGGCCTTGCACGGGAAGGCAATGAGCAACAGCACTGGTAACGCTCTGGCTAAAGCAGATTAACCATCACAATGCTGACTCAAACTGGGGGGCTGAATGAACTGGTAGCTGACACTCAGTTCAACGCCTGACAGCACATGGACTGTATACCCAGAAACAATGTATGGCAAGGAGTCAGTCATCTTACCCCAAAACAGAGAGCAGCTCAAGCGCCCCTCGAGCTGTCCTGCACAGCAGCACGCTGCACGACAGGATCTCGCACAGCACTGGTTTGGGAATCAAATGTTGTTTCTACATTAGAATATAACTGAAGTAATTTATAGCTAGAGAGACTGTGTAGACGGATGAAGTTATAGGCACGAAGACCGCAGCTCTTGTCTCTCCAGCCATCTGAAATACCTCTGAGCCTTACTAGTTAGAAAAATGACTAATTTTTGGTGCTGGATAGACAGGACCTGAGTAATAGAGATTTTAAGGAGGAAAAATTAAATAATTAACAGTATAAATTTATAAGCTAGCAACGATTTACGTATAGCCAGCATGAAAATACATGTTGCACTTTGTCATACACAAAGCAAGAATATCCTGCACAAATCAAAGGACAAGTCATAACATGCCTAAGAAGTGCCTGAAGACGGTATTGGGAAAGGCCCACCCCCCCGGGATGCTGCAACTATTGCAGATACAACGGCAGCTAAGCTTTACCTGTTTGGCGCTAAATATCGGAAGTGCTCAAAGAAATTCGACAGGGAAGGACAAATTCTTCCGACCGTTCTCCATCGCCCCCAGCCCCGCCGCTGCCCCTCGGTGCGGGAAGCAGCTCCTGC
>NW_018364564.1:24972-35478 GCF_002078875.1 Numida meleagris | reverse complement strand
CGCCCGCCGCGCCGCGGCCGCCCTCCGCCCCGGCCCCGCCGCTTGACGCGCCGCTTCTGCTGTCCGCATGTAATTTTGTTAAAGACAAGGATGGACTGCAACTAGTGGATCTTTTTGATCCTTGTCCAGTAGATCCGGAGGATGAACTGGATTTTTTCCCTCCTGACGACAATTAGAAGGGGACGGGAAGGAAAAATGTTGTCTCTTCTACAGCATACTACAGTGCTTTAGAGCAGTGCAGAAAAGAAGCAATATCACGGGGTGATGCTGACACGTTGCCAGCCTTTCCTGTGATGTATCGTGCAGATCAGCCCCCCCGGTGGGAATGCCTGCCTCATGAGGCAGTGAAGGAGCTAAGGAGCTCGGTGAAAGATGATGGGATTCAGTCTACCTTTACGTATCATCTTTTGGTTGCAATCGGTGACAGCTATGTTATTACTATGCTATTACATTATGATTGGAAAATTTTGTTACAAATGATTCTATCTCCCATGCACTATACTGTGTTTATGACTGAGTACCAAGAGCAGGCCACCATCCAGACTGTGGATAATTTGGCTAATTTAAATCATATTGGCATGGAAGAGCTCCTGGGGGAAGGGGCTCAGGCAGCACCTCCAGAGCGGGCACAGGTGGACAGGCAATGCTTTGAAAATAGTCCAGCAATCTGCCGACTGACAGTGGTAAATGCATTACAACCAGTACGAAAAGCTAGACCTCACGTCCCTGTTTATCATTACATGAATGATATATTAACAGCAGCAGAACAAGAAGAGAGCCTCATAGATGCTATACTGCTCGTCCAACAGGGAGTACAATCTGTCAGTTTTCAAATAGCTGAAGAAAAGGTGCAACTCGGTTCTCCATGGAAATATTCAGGATGGAAAATTACATCTCACACCATTCAGCCACAAATCCTCAAAATAGTACCTCATGTGCAGACATTAAATGACCTGCAAAAATTATTAGGAACCATCAACTGGTTGTGACCACACTTGGGTATTACTACTCAAGAGCTGCACCCTTTATTTCAGCTACTCAAAGGAGACCCAGATCTAACCTCTAAAAAACAACTGACACCAGAAGCACTACAATGCTTAGACTCTGTAATAACATCATTGCAACACAGATACAGCTGTCGTGTTTGTCTATCACTTCCAGTATCTCTTGTAATAATATCAAACTCCTATCAACCATACAGCTTGTTATGTCAAAGGGATACCTCAAGAAAAGATCCTCCCATCATCCTCAAATGGATATTCCTACCACATACATTTTCAAAAACCATTACATCACGAGTGGAGATGTTTGCAATGCTGATACAGCGAGGTTGACATTGACAAATTTTACAAGCTCTTGACCCTGATTACATCCACATGCCCGCTACTAAAAAAGATTTAGATTGGATGCTTGTGCAGTCGCTCGCTTTCCAAACTGCTATGGCTGACTATACTGGGCAAATCTCCACTCACTGCATAATTTGAGTGATCTGACCCTTACTACAAATGTTTTACTTCCACATGTTCCAATACCTAATGCTGTTCCTGTATTTACATGGCTCTGGCAAGACACACCGAGCAGTGGTCCTCTGGCGTGTGACTGCTACACAATGGCAGTCAGACGTGCATATCATCTGTGGGTCACCTCAAGTTGTAGAACTTGCTGCGGTAGCTCGAGCTTTTCAGATTTTTGCAGAACAAAAGTTTAATATAATAACTGACTCTTTGTATTTTACAGGTGTCATTCAGCAGATTGAAGGATCTTTTTTTAAGGAAGTTAACAACCCTGCCTTGTTTGCACAGCTCAAGCAAGTTGTGCATTACATCTCTCACCATACTCTTCCTTATTTTACTATGCATATTCGATCACACAGTACATTGCCTCGTCCATTAGCTGAAGGCAACCACACGGTGGATCAAGCCACAGTTGCCCCTGCTACCCCTCAGTTATTTCAACAAGTGTGACTGTCCCATCAATTTTTCCATCAGAATAGGAGAGCCTTACAAAAACAATTCCAATTGACAGAGCCCGTAACATTATTCTCACATGCCCAGACAGCCAGGCAATTGCCTCAAGTAAGGACAAATCCCTGTGGCTCAGCACCTCTTCAAGTCTGGCAAACAGATGTCACTCATGTTCATGAATTCAGCCATGTAAAATATGTGCATATAACAACAGAGACTTATTCTTCTTACATATTTGCCATAGCACATACAGGTGAATGCAGTCGTGATGCCTGTAAAAATCGGTTATCTGCTTATGCTGCTTAGGGGTTCACACATACTATAAAAACAGATAGTGGACCTGCATATATTTCTAAGGCCATTCAAACTTCCTCCAAGAATGGGGGGTTGCACATGTTACAGGCATTCCTCAGTCTCCCACTGGACAAGCTATCACGTTCAATGGAACATGGTCATCAGACACTGAAATGTACTCTTAAAAAACAAAAAAGGGGGAATATGGGAGACACACCATGAGAAAGGTTATGTAAGGCTTTGCTTGTGCTGAATTTTTTGAATCGTGATCATAGAGATATAACTCAAGCAGAGCAACATTCTGGGGCCTCCCCAGTGCTCAAGGAACAGCCGTTGGTTAACATCCAGAATATGGCCACAGGGCATTGGGAAGGGCCCTTACCACTGATAACCTGGGTCATGGATATGCTTGTGTTTCTACATGGAGTGGCTCTGGGTGTGTTCCAGCGTGATACTTTTGGCCTCATCTGAAAGCAGAAAATAGCATCCAGCCCTCATTATGACTGGGATTCTGTGTTTCTTATTGGTATTGTTTTGTAATTTGTTGTATTATAGACAACTTAGGGGTGCCATAGAGAGCAATGAAAAAACAGCTACATTACCTACTGGATGGTATCATAATAACAGCACTGGTAATGGTATGACAAAAGTGGGTGATTTTTCTGTGTTAGCAATGCAGCCTCAAGAATTAGAATTATTAGGCATTATCTTGGTTACTGTGTGCTGCTTCTTCTATTTTAGTAGTAGATCAAACGTGAATTGAACAGGATTTGATGTTACCAATGCTGGAGTCTAAGGGAATAGCTCTTTTAGTGTAATTTTACCACCTCATTATCAGCAACACTCGGTTATAATGCTATTGGTCTATCAATTAGCCTTTTCTCAATTTGTGGAGACAAAACCTGGAAAGGAATCCCATGCAAAAGGATGACCATGTATTACAGAATCATTAACTCTCTTTCATCCCACTAATCAGGATTTTAAAAATATGACCATGCATCACTCAAGACAAAGGTGCACGCTATCTTACTTTGATTCAGCATATGATTCTAATACAGAATTCTGGAATATTGCCCAATAGATTGTTTAGTTTACTGGTCCCTTCAATTGGTACCTATATCAGGGACCCAAATGCCCCTCACTGAAGAATGATGGGGATGGGACAAAGTATTCTGATAGTTTTAAAGGAACTGATATTTGTGGCTATAGCTGCAAATATTTTGTTCCATAGAGAGAGCTGACCTTGGTAGTTTATTTTGCTTTGTGAGCAGGTGTTCCACTTGGGCTCTGTGTAACGCACTGGCCACGCAGATGTGGTGTACAAATGGAAAAACCCTGCAGACCCTGAGAAGAATAAAAGCAGGAGAGAGTCTCTGGTGGGTGAGAGAGAAGTGCACCTTGAAGCAGGGGATGCCCTGCTGGCACTGCCTAGCACATCTACCGCCGGCATGGTCCTTCTCTCTCCTTTCTTGTGGTTTGCTGTCTCTCAGTGTTTGGTAAGTAATATTGCACTAACTTAGGGAGTTTCTGCTTCCCACTTATGGGATTATCTAAAATGGATGTCTGTGTGTGTGTGAGTGTGTGTATGTTGACTAAAACTTGTGCCCCTCTGTGCAGCTCTGAGTGCATGGTTTGCTTGCCTCTGCTCCTGAGACATCCTGTCTCTCAGATCCAAACGTACCCTGAAACAGCACCGCTCAGCTTTAGCCACACTCACCAAATTAGGATGTTAGCCAGCTAAGGAAAGCAATGCCTCTAGTGATGCTCTAGTACACTTGCCCGCTAATATTGATTCTAACCAACATGCAACTCTACGAAGTTATGTCATCATTGATTTTCTATTAGCCCAAAGGCATGGCTATGAGCACTCTAAAAGCATGCATTGTACGAATTTCAGTGATCATTCAAAATCAATATATCAGAGTATACAAAAGTTGAAGATTCTCTCTAATCAGTTACAGGTACACACAGAATGGGACCCTCAGGGATTCTTTTCCACGTTGCAGGAACTCAATCCATGGGCCAAACGTGTGTTTGATCTTTTTTTAATGGGTTCGATAGTATTTCTTGTCATTATGCTATGTTTGCCTTGTCAATATGATTAGTGTTATTACTTTGTAGTACGTTAATAGTTTGCTATTAAACAAAAAAGGGGGAATTGTGGGAATACAAGAAAGACTATTCAGAGCAGAAGCTGCAGAGCAAGATAAACAGGATAAGGCAAGGCTGAGAACCAAGGACATCTCCAGAAGAGAAAAGCAAAACTCATGGCTCTGAGTGGATAAGCACTTGCAAGCACAGTTAAGGAGTGTTTGTAGAATCTTTTCTTGAGAGGGTGGGAAAGATAAAAGAGGAAACTTGTGAATGTATATAAGGGATGTTAGAACCCATAATAAACGATTTGGATCATTCACATCTGAGTCCGTGCCTCAGACGCTACATATTTGTATGGGAACTGCTGAGTCATGGCCTGAACCACTGATGGAGCACCTGGAGGAAAGACCCAGTCAGCCCTGGCAGCACAGGTGAAGGCAATTCACCTGTGCAACCAGAAGGGGTGGATCCTGGCTCCACCCCTCTTAGGCCTCATTGAAGGGCTGACTGCCCCTGAGGAAGGATCTCTTCCTGGAGATCCCTCCTTGGTGGGAGCCTTTCCCTGTGAGCCCAAAATCTTCTAATCCAGGTGAGTGCTGTATTTTCCTTCCACCTTTTTGTAACGCTATTTCCATCGCGTTAGTCCTTCTGATTGCTACATTTGGTGAGCCAGGCAGACCAAAATATTGAAATGGCTTTCCTTTTGAATGTCTTTAAGTGGGCCAAGGGGGAGAACATCGTCCCTCTAGATAAAACATTGCCAGGGCACATCCCAGGATTTCTGGGTTCACCCTTTTATGAACTGGCAGCCATAATTGAAAACTGGGGTCCCTTACGGGACAGTGGAAATATTTCCCAATCACCATCTGGCATGGTGAAATATCTTTACGGATTAGATAAAAATATCCTGATTACAAAGGAACGCCGACTGGCTGCATCCTGTAGTGATGCAAAAAAGATACAGGACAGACCAGCAGGGGTGCCCCCTGATCAATGGCCCCCTGCCCAAACCCATCTCCATGGAACAGCTCACCCTTATACGGCATCTGAATTGATGGATTTGGTGCAACTATTTCGGCAGAAACCAAGGGAAAGTGTACCAGCTTGGTTACTCCGATTATGGCACATGGGGGCAGAGTGTTGTGGTCAATGGACCAGAAGTTTCCAAGTTCGCATCCATTACCTCGCACTCTGCCCTTAAACAAAGGCTGTATGCCACTGTGCAACATAATGAGGAGAATCATACCTTAATGGATTGGTTGATGGTGGCATGCCGTATCACTTGGCCTAATAAGGCCAATATCCCGGTGCATGCAGGTTTATGGTCCTCCATGGAGGACCTCCAAACGTATATTCGTGAGCTAGGAATGAAAGAGGCCATTTATGAGGACGCCTTTGAAAGTCCTGACTTAGTAAAATTCTTGGCTGGAATGAGGGACCTAATTTTACAGCATGCACCTTCCCACCATTATGGCACACTGGTATCTCTATTGAACCCCCTGCTGGCCTGAGAGGCCATTGTTCAGCAGGCCACCCAGTTGGTGGATGATCTGGGGGAGACGGAGCGCTTAAGGGCAAGGCATAATATTAGGACTGTGGAAGGGGCTGAGGTATATCCAGTAATTAAAACTGGAAAAGATGCCCCACAGACACCCCGATCGGGCCCCATACGGGTATCCTGTAAACAGATGTTTAATGACTTCATACAGGCTGGGGTCGCTTTTGCTAAAATTGATCGCCAACCTAATCATGTTTTGCTTCAATTATGGAAACAATTAAGGGACGATCAAAAATTTCAAAGTACCTCCAAAAGAACAGGGGTACGAATAATTGAACGAATACCAGAAAATACTTGGAACCTAGAGGACTTTATAGTCCCTAATAAAAGGAAAAAGCTGCCCCAGGTGACTTGGGCTACGATGCCCAAGCCACCTGAGGAAAAAGACTTGGCTCTCGCCCAATTCATGGCTTGATAGGGGATATTAGTCCCCAAGTAACTAGGGCCTCCAGATGGGACCGGAGGCCCTATGTTGAGCTGACCACTTTTTGGTCCTGAAAGAACATACAAAGGGTTATAGCACTGGTTGACACAGGAGCGGAAACGTCAATTATTTATGAGGATCTGACTAAGTTTAATGGGGATAGAGTGATGATCGGTGGCTTTGGAGGACAGACCATTCCAGTTACCCAGACATGGCTGAAACTGGGGGTTGGGCGTCTCCCGCCCCGGGAGTATAAGGTGTCTATTGCCCCAGTCCCAGAGTACATCTTGGGCATAGACATTTTATGGGGTCTGGCTCTCCAGACAATTGTTGGAGAGTTCAGACTGACAGAGGTGTATTAGTACCCGGGCGGTGCGGGCGGTATTGAGAGGCCATGAGAAGCATGAGCCTATTCGCCTGCCAGAATCGTGCCAGATCACTAGTGTGTGGCAGTACAGATTCCCGGGGGGGCAAGATGAAATATCAAGGACTGTGCAGGAATTAGAAAAAGCTGGGATCATAAGACCTGCACATAGCCCATATAACTCCCCCATATGGCCAGTGCGGAAGTCAGATGGCACATGGAGAATGACAGTAGACTACAGAAAATTAAATAAGGTCACGCTGCCTGTTCACGCAGCCGTACCCAATACTGCCTCCCTAATGGACACACTGAGTAGGGAAATAAAAACCTACCATTGTGTCTAAGACTTGGCGAATGCATTCTTCAGTATTGCAATTGCTGAAGAATCACAAGACCAGCTCGCATTTACATGGGGAGGCAGGCAGTGGACTTTTCAGGTCCTGCCACAGGGGTACGTGCATTCACCAACATACTGCCATAACCTAGCAGCGTGTGACCTGGGAAAGTGGGAAAAACCTAACACTGTTAGCTTGTATCACTGTATTGATGATCTCATGTTGACATCTGACTCACTGGAGGCAGTAGGGCAGGCAGCAGATTCATTCACTACCTATCTGCAGGAAAAAGGATGGGCTATAAACCCACAGAAGGTGCAGGGTCCAGGCCTATCTGTGAAATTCCTGGGAGTAGTTTCATCAGGAAAGACCAAAGTACTACCCAGTGCTGTCATAGATAAGGTTCAGGCATTCCCAGTCCCTACAACACCAAAGCAGCTGCAGGAGTTCTTGGGTATATTGGGATATTGGCGTTCCTTTATACCTCATTTAGCGCAGCTGCTGAGGCCATTATATAGACTCACAAAGAAGGGGCAACTATGGGACTGGGGGAGAACAGAACACGAGGCTTTCCAACAGGCAAAACTGGCTGTTAAACAAGCCCAGGCGCTGGGTATATTTGATCTTATCCTCCCAGCTGAATTGGATGTTCATGTCACTCAGGACGGCTTTGGCTGGGGCCTGTGGCAACGCCAGAGTTCTGTTCGGACCCCGATCGGGTTCTGGTCTCAGGTCTGGCACAGAGCAGAGGAAAGATACAGCATGATTGAAAAACAGTTATTGGCTGCCTACTCTGCATTACAGGCGCTAGAGCCAATAACCCAAACATCTGAGGTCACAGTTAAGACCACCTTGCCGATTCAGGGGTGGGTGAAAGATCTGACCTGCCTTTCTAAGACAGGGGTGGCCCAAGCACAGACAGTGGCACGATGGGTTGCCTATCTCAGCCAGAGGAGTAGTTTGTCTTCATCACCATTGAAAGAAGAACTTCAAAAGATCTTAGGCCCAGTGACGTATCACTGCGATGCACCAAAAGAAACAACGGTTGCTTCACTGGAGAAGAGTCCTGTTCAGGAGGGGAAATATCCCATTCCTGAAGATGCCTGGTATACGGATGGATCCAGCAAAGGCAACCCGAGCAAGTGGAGAGCAGTGGCATACCATCCCTCCACTGACACAATCTGGTTTGAAGAAGGGGATGGCCAAAGTAGCCAGTGGGCAGAGCTGCGAGCCGTGTGGATGGTTATCACCAAGGAACCTGGTGACAGTGCACTGAACATCTGCACAGATAGTTGGGCTGTGTATCATGGGCTCACTCTTTGGATCACACCATGGGCCACCCAAGACTGGACCATCCACGCCCAACCGATCTGGGGCAAGGAGATGTGGTTAGACATATGGAATGTGGTTAAACATAGAACATACGCGTCTACCACGTTTCTGGACATCACCCCCTGCAGTCACCAGGAAATGATGAGGCCGACGTGCTGGCTCGAGTACGGTGGATTGAGAACTCTCCTTCCGAGAACATCGCCCACTGGCTACACCAGAAGCTGCGACATGCTGGACAGAAGACAATGTGGGCAGCTGCAAAGGCATGGGGGCTGCCCATAACTATGTCAGATATCATCCAGGCATGCCATAATTGCGAAGCTTGCTTGAGAATGAGACCAAAAGCCTTGCCAGAGACAACTGCCCACCTTGCCAGAGGACATAACCCTCTCCAGCGGTGGCAAGTTGAATATATAGGCCCTCTCCCACGATCTGAGGGGGCCAGATATGCTTTAACTTGTGTCGACATGGCAAGTGGACTGATGCAGGCCTATCCAGTACCCAAAGCAAACCAGGCCTACACCATCAAGGTTTTAACCAAATTAATGGCGGTATATGGGACTCCACAGGTCATTGAGAGCGACCAGGGTACACACTTCACGGGCGCGATGATACAGCTGAGGAGAACAAAATTGAATGGCGATTTCATATGCCCTATAATCCAACAGGAGCAGGCCTCATTGAACGTTATAATGGCATCCTGAAGGCTGCTCTGAAGACAGACTCTCAGTCCCTGCAGGGATGGACAAAGAGACTCTATGAAACCCTGCGGGATCTGAATGAAAGGCCTAGAGATGGTAGACCCATTGCCCTGAAGATGCTACAGACAACATGGGCCTCCCCTCTTAGGATCCAAATTACGGGCACCGACAATCGGATAAGACCCCAAAATGGCAATGAAAATAACCTTCTGCTCCCTGCCCCTGAGAATCTAGAACCCAGTACCCATAGAATAGAATGGTCTTGGAAGGTGCAAGTAGGACCAAGGTGGTGTGGCCTACTTGCGCCTTGGGGGAGATTATTGGAGGTGGGAGGTTCGGTAGTCCCCTGGTACATGGTCTGCTGACATAGTGGTCAACACTCCGGTCTTCATTGGTAAGGGGACCCTCATCATGTCCTTGTGGCAGATCAGGACCCCCCCCCCCCCTTTTGGTACCTGACATAGTTATGTAGCCACAGATATCTGGCCAAAGAGTGTGGTACAGACGGCCGGGATGTGCCCCAGTGCAAGCCGAAGTGTTGACCCAGGACAGGAATACGGCCTGCATCTTGCCATGGAAGGCAGACCTCCCCCTCTTGGTACCATTGAAACACCTGTATTACTCCCCGTGAGTCTTCTGAGTCTCTAGGATCACCGGAAGGAGCGAAATGTCATTGGAGCATTCCAGTGTCACTGTGAGATCAAGCACAAAACCCGGTGATGGCCTATGTGGGACTGGTGGAGCATGAGACGGACCTGCAGTAAACAACTGCATGTCTCCAGTAATGTCATCGAGCACTGGCCCATGAGACAACATGAATCTCAACCACGAACCGATCATCGTCTCACATCGTGTCAACCTGCACCGCGACGGGCAATTGTATAATCGTCTGTCAACAGTTTACGGGCGTTCGGCCCGGTTCCGTGACGAAGGGGATGGGGAACCCACGGGAAAAGGGGAAAAGGGTAAGAAGATGGCCCTGAGAGCAAAGAACAGCGGCAACAATCTGAGGAGAAACAAACTAATTTACTAAATAAAATATTGGAATGCAGAACAACACACTATAATACAATATAATTACAATTTAAGCTGATAAATCCAATACAGAGAGAGAGAACGTCCCAAAATCAAGGTAGGCCTTACTCTACTACCGACGATAAGACGGCTGGAGAGCGAGGTGCTGCCAAGACGACAGACGGCGGAAAAAAGGGACGAGGTCTTGTGATCTGCAAGTTTTTACACTGTGAGCTTTTATCTTTTCCCTCCGGCTGGAAAATGGTAACAGAGGAGCAAAGTACCGTGGAGAATGTAGTAGTCTTTCTCTTCTGAGAACCAGGTACATTCACTACATGATGTTATGATGTGGAGTACCAATAACCAAAAATCATAAAACCATGAGATCGTCGCAGTATGTCGGATCCCTGTATCAGGGAAGGCTCA
>NW_018364564.1:18983-24464 GCF_002078875.1 Numida meleagris | reverse complement strand
CATTCCAGAAATGAGGTAACAGTGATGGAAAATGTTCCAGCTCCTGTACTGTCAGGATCAGCACGGAAAAGCAAATAGCTTCCCACTTCCCCTCTCTACCTCCAGAGGAATGGCAAGGCCTGAAGTCAGAATAAAGAGTGCCCAGAAGGCACCGGCCCCACCTGTCCCAGGAAAAAAAGGTGATCCAGGAATAAATTATGACAACCCATATGTTTATATTAATTCCAACCGGTCTTTAAGGATATCTGGTGAAGTCTTTTTCATAAATTTCAGAGACAAATGTTACTGCCAACCCAACGGTGAAGCTGAGCATGCAGTTCAGACAGCAAACAGTTAAAACTGCCAACGGAAATGGAACAAGGGCTGCCACAGCCCTTGTCTGGCTCCCAGGTGAGTAATGACTGTCAAACACTCGTTCTGCAATTATAAATTGTCCTGAAAAACGTTCAGGTCTGAAATGGATGATCTTCGGACCCGGTCCTTCGGTTCAAACACTGATCCCAATCCCCGGAGAACAAGGAGACTGCACTGCGTGTACAAAGACACCGAGCCTCAGCAGGGACTGGACCTGCCAGCAGAGCAGCCTGCTGAAGCATCACCTCTACCGCTGTTATCTAACGCGGAAATGGCGCACAGCCCCCGGGTAAGGCAGCGCCGAGACGATCCTCTGCTCTTCCTGCACAGCACCGCGCGGGATGGCAAATGGAAACGCCGTGCCCGCGCTGCCACGGGGCGAGGAAAGGGTTAAGCGCTCTGCCCCGCTCGGCCTCACCTGCTCTGCTGGGAAGAGTCGGCCGATCTCCTGGAAGCGGCACCGAAGGCTCCGTCTGCGCCCAGAGCTGCCCCCGGGGCCGAGTGCTGTCCCGGGATGTGCCGGGAGCAGCAGCCCGGGAGCTGACACAGCGCCAACGGCGCGGCTCGGAGAGACCTTCAGCGCCGGAGAGGAGACGAGACGAGACGAGAGCGAAGCGTGGGGGACACCGAGCCCTGGAGCCAAGCCAAGGCCGACTCCCACCCCGCAGGAAGGCACGCCGTCCGCGGCCGTGAGGGAAGAGCAGTTCCGGGTTCCGTTGGGCTGTACCGACTGCCTGGGCCGGGCCGCTGGGCGGGGCGGAGCCGCCGCCATGATGGCGCGGGGCAGGGGGCGGCTGCAGGACGAGCTGGGCTGCGCTGGGCTGCGCTGGGCTGCGCTGGGCTGCGCTGGGCGGTGCTGCGTGCCGTGCTGTGCGGGGCGGACACGGCTGCCGTGTGGGTCAGCGATCCCGGGGATGGGAGTGGGAGGTGATTTGGTGTTCGCCGAGCGACCGTAACAGCGGGAGGCAAGGAGGCGTTGCGTGCCGAGATAAGCGAGGTCATCCGGCTGCTGCAGAGCCGCACCGAGCCGCTGTGCAAAGATGTCCCGTCACGGCGTTGCAGCCAATGTATCGCTCGTGAGATTTTAAACCTTCAACAACTTCACCGCCTTCCTTCAGCGCTAACTGGTGTCTGTGCTTTTATCTACACATAAATCGGTACGGCCTACTGTCGCTCACATGCTGACCAGTCTTTTGTCGGCCAGGCAGCCCAGTTCCATGTGGACACTGCTCTTTGTTCTCCGGGCCTTGCACCTTCTCCCCGGTGCAGGGAGGGGAAGGAATGTGTGGGTGGGGGGATGTTTGCTGGCTCTGAGCCTGGAGGAGCTGAGATACCCCCCTTCCTTCACTGTTATTTCCGTTTCTGGCCTAACACTGCACAAGCAGTAGCCTTCCCTCTTTCACAACTAAATCCATTTTCATTTGCCACGTCCTTTACCCGTCCCGCAACAGCTGTGGCAGATTGCCAATGCTCCTCAGCACAGGTCTGCCCTTTCCAAGTCAGCCATGCATTACAGCTCTCTTCCCCTTGAAAAGGGGGAAGGGTGAAGGGAAAAAGGTAGGGAGATGGGCCTAGATGAGAAAAAATACAGCAGCAATGAGCTAAGGGGAAAAAAAACAACTAATTTATTATATATAATAGGGTAATGCAAGATAATACAATATAATACAATATAACTGGAATTGAAGCTAATAAATAAAATGAGAGACAGACTTTCCAAAACCAATGTCCTTACTCTAATGCTGTAGGCAAGACGGCCAGGAGCACAGAAAGCAAAGAGGCAGTCTCCTTACTCCCAGTCAGTTTTATCTTTCCCACCGACTGGAAAGCGGAAACAGAGTAGTGAAGGCTTCTGGGACTTGGAGTTCATTCTTCCCTTCTAAGACCAGGTACCAGGAAATATCAACAATCCACACAACTGCAGCATTACCTCTTTAACTCCCAGTGCACGGTATGATGCTATACTGTGGAATACCGATCAGAAAAATCATAAAACCATGACACTCTCCTGTGTGGATTTGCTGGTGGCGGTTGAGGTGGGAACTGGTTTTGAAGCTCTTCCCACACTGAGGACACTTATAAGGTCTCTCCCCTGTGTGGCTGCGCTGATGATACTTCAGATCACCATTGCTTTTGTAGGTCTTCCCACACTCAGGACACTTGTAGGGTCTCTCTCCTGTGTGGATGCGCTGGTGGACAATGACATCAGAACTGCTTGTGAAGCTTTTCCCACACTCAGAGCACTTGTAGGGTCTCTCTCCTGTGTGGATGCGCTGGTGGCGGATGAGGTGGGAACGTATTTTGAAGCTCTTCTCACACTCAGTACACTGATAGGGTCTCTCTTCTGTGTGCATGCGCTGGTGGCGAAAGAGGTTGGAACTGCTTGTGAAGCTCTTTCCACA
Organism: Numida meleagris; assembly: GCF_002078875.1. NCBI lineage: Eukaryota > Metazoa > Chordata > Aves > Galliformes > Numididae > Numida > Numida meleagris. Next base: position 21,708 of record NW_018364564.1, on the reverse strand, counting down.
GTCAGAGCACTTAAACGATCTTTCTTCTGTGTGGATGCGCTGGTGGTACTTCAATCCAGTTCTGCTTATGAAGCTTTTCTCACACTCAGGACACTTATACGGTCTCTCTCCTGTGTGGATGCGCTGGTGCTTGATGAGTTCAGATCTCCATTTGTAGCTCTTTCCACAATCAGAGCACTTGAACAGGCTCTTCTGAGAGTGTACACGCTGGTGATTAACAAGGTTGGAATATGTCTTAAAGCTCTTCCCACACTCAGTGCATAAAATCTGCTTTTTCTTCTGGCACACATCCTTGCTCCTGGGGTCTTCAGTCTGCTTTTGACCCACACTCAAGTCCAGCAGGTTCCTTGCTGTCTTTCCCAGATGCTTTCCCAGTGGCTTCTTCAAGTGTTCTCCTTGCTCCAGGCCCACATGGACGTCCCTTCTGATTTCTTCCACAGAGGCGCTACCCCACTGCCCTTCGGCCACACCACTGTTCTGCTGCTCCTCCTTTATATTTGTGATCCCATCACCTCCTGGATGATATAAGAAATCTAGAAATAGCACACGGTGCCACAAATATTCCCCCACCAGAGATGGCTTTTACAGCCCCAGCCTCCTCCTTCCCTCCACCACCTCACCTGGGCTGAGGTGTCCCACCATGACCTCGGGGCTAGGCACATCTGGGATCCAAGGGTCTTCCCCTCCTTCAAGTAGGGAGATTACCACAGGTTTGGGGGTTGGAAGTGGAGCTTCAATGACAGAAACAGCGGAGGTGAGAGCATTGCCATGATTCTGGCACAGCTGCTTGTCCTACAACTCCACTCTGTGTCCCTCCCCATAGTGAAACCTCAATTAGAGCGTGAATAACACTGCGCCAACACACACCAGATTCCTTTGGAGCCCAGCATGCTTTTACATCTCTGAAAATTATGCAGGGATACTTTCTTTAAAATTGCTTTTAGAAGGTTTTGTTTCTTTTTGTCCAAATTGATCAATGCCCAAGGCATCAAAACGTTTATGGCAACTGAATAGAAAATCATATATTCTAAAGGAGTAACCAGAGAACGGACTGTCTGCTGGAGCTGGTGATATCATGTAACACAGCAGTACAAGGGCTGTTTGCAGGGAGATGGTCCTCCCCCTCCTGGCTGATGCCTGCTTGACAGCAGTGACTCTGGGTCTTTTCTCAGAGGGATAAGCACACTAAGCCCTTCTGAAATTCATGCTTATCTGGGCTTCTTTTCTTGTTGTTCTTGTAGTGTTAGTCAATAAGTAACTGCATGGCAATTATTCAAGGCCCTGTTTGCAGAGGCTCATTCTGCACAGCCAAAGGTCCCCTAACGAGGAGGAAAGGCAGCAAAGCCCTCACCCAGAGAGGCCACGCACTCGTACGTCTCCAGCATCACATCTCGGTAGAGCGCTCGCTGCGCAGGGTCCAGCAGCGCCCACTCCTCCCTGCTGAAATACACGGCCACCTCCGCAAAGCTCACGGGCTCCTGCAAGCAAAGAGGCTCCTTGCTGCAAATAGCCAAGGCCCAGGGAAGCAGCTTCAGAGGAAGGAAACTCCAGTCCCAGATGCTTCTCTGTCCCCAGCACACACATGCTGGCTGAGGGCACCTCCCTCTCCCCTGCATTCACATCCCTCGCCCCTTGCCCTCTCCTGCCTGCTTCCCCCAGCCCCTACCTGAGATGGATGGGCTGCGGCCATTTCCTGCTCTCCTGTAGGTTGGAATGATCACAGCTGGAAGGCAGAAGTTGAACTGGAGCCTGCAGGGATGAGAGAAATGGCAGGGGAGCTGTGAGGGAATGCAGCAGTCCCCGCCCAAGCCCAGCCCATCTACAGGGCACTGCCTAGGGATGGCACACCAGGCCTTGCACGGGAAGGCAATGAGCAACAGCACTGGTAACGCTCTGGCTAAAGCAGATTAACCATCACAATGCTGACTCAAACTGGGGGGCTGAATGAACTGGTAGCTGACACTCAGTTCAACGCCTGACAGCACATGGACTGTATACCCAGAAACAATGTATGGCAAGGAGTCAGCCATCTTACCCCAAAACAGAGAGCAGCTCAAGCGCCCCTCGAGCTGTCCTGCACAGCAGTGGGCTGCATGACAGGATCTTCCCTTGAGCAGGGATGTGCCTCGAGGTCACACCTGCGCAGAGATCCCCTGCACCTTGACATCAAGACACCCTGCCAATACTGATCTTCTGTAAGAGACTCATGGTTAGATTGAAGCTTTGTGAGCTTCTCTAAGGTTGTGTCTTAGCGTAACTGTGCACATATGATTCCTTCCACATAAAACTTTGACCAAGTCTGGCACTAGGAGTGGATCTGGCTCTGCCAAGGCTCCTTACCTGTGTGGTTCAAGGAGTTGAAATAGAAAGGGGTACCACTCTGAGTCTCGTAACTCAACAGGAGAGTCTCCTGTAGGTGTGTGTTTTAAGCTACACTCTATGCAGTAAATAACCAAGTGTATCTAGCCATCTTCAATCTTGTTAAGTTTCTGTTGAATCACTACAGCATATTTGTATTATATCAATAAATATAGTCCTGCATCTCCCTTAGGAATGTATACTGTATTTGGATCCATCCGTGACAAACTGGCAAAGTCATCTGGGTACATACAAGGATGAAAGGAGAGAGGTGTTATCTGCAAAATGCCAACTTTCAAGTTGCATATGAAGCAAACGAGACAGAAGTAAACAGGAACGGGGAACAGTAACTAAAGCAGAGGAGAAT
>NW_018364564.1:6648-18245 GCF_002078875.1 Numida meleagris | reverse complement strand
CACCTCTACCGCTGTTATCTAACGCGGAAATGGCGCACAGCCCCCGGGTAAGGCAGCGCCGAGACGATCCTCTGCTCTTCCTGCACAGCACCGCGCGGGATGGCAAATGGAAACGCCGTGCCCGCGCTGCCACGGGGCGAGGAAAGGGTTAAGCGCTCTGCCTCACCTGCTCTGCTGGGAAGAGTCGGCCGATCTCCTGGAAGCGGCACCGAAGGCTCCGTCTGCGCCCAGAGCTGCCCCAGGGCCGAGTGCTGTCCCGGGATGTGCCGGGAGCAGCAGCCCGGCAGCTGACACAGCGCCAACGGCGCGGCTCGGAGAGACCTTCAGCGCCGGAGAGGAGACGAGACGAGAGGAGAGCGAAGCGTGGGGGACACCGAGCCCTGGAGCCAAGCCAAGGCCGACTCCCACCCCGCAGGAAGGCACGCCGTCCGCGGCCGTGAGGGAAGAGCAGTTCCGGGTTCCGTTGGGCTGTACCGACTGCCTGGGCCGGGCCGCTGGGCGGGGCGGAGCCGCCGCCATGATGGCGCGGGGCAGGGGGCGGCTGCAGGACGAGCTGGGCTGCGCTGGGCTGCGCTGGGCTGCGCTGGGCTGCGCTGGGCGGTGCTGCGTGCCGTGCTGTGCGGGGCGGACACGGCTGCCGTGTGGGTCAGCGATCCCGGGGATGGGAGTGGGAGGTGATTTGGTGTTCGCCGAGCGACCGTAACAGCGGGAGGCAAGGAGGCGTTGCGTGCCGAGATAAGCGAGGTCATCCGGCTGCTGCAGAGCCGCACCGAGCCGCTGTGCAAAGACGTCCCGTCACGGCGTTGCAGCCAATGTATCGCTCGTGAGATTTTAAACCTTCAACAACTTCACCGCCTTCCTTCAGCGCTAACTGGTGTCTGTGCTTTTATCTACACATAAATCGGTACGGCCTACTGTCGCTCACATGCTGACCAGTCTTTTGTCGGCCAGGCAGCCCAGTTCCATGTGGACACTGCTCTTTGTTCTCCGGGCCTTGCACCTTCTCCCCGGTGCAGGGAGGGGAAGGAATGTGTGGGTGGGGGGATGTTTGCTGGCTCTGAGCCTGGAGGAGCTGAGATACCCCCCTTCCTTCACTGTTATTTCCGTTTCTGGCCTAACACTGCACAAGCAGTAGCCTTCCCTCTTTCACAACTAAATCCATTTTCATTTGCCACGTCCTTTACCCGTCCCGCAACAGCTGTGGCAGATTGCCAATGCTCCTCAGCACAGGTCTGCCCTTTCCAAGTCAGCCATGCATTACACCTCTCTTCCCCGGGAATCAAAGAATGTATGTGAAGGCGCGTTAACTTTGATGAGTTTAACAGAGGTACTCGCGTTACTGAGGTGGCCAGCTGTTAGGGTGCCTTCCCCACCCCTTAGTGCCATGGTCGTATAAATCCCAGCAGGACACAATAAAGCATCACGTTTCAGGATAAGCAAGAACACTCACAGAAAGCAAGGAGATTTGGTTACAGCTGCAGAGCAGTTTCTCACAAATAAGTTTCCTCCAGCCCCATGTGGAAGCCAGAGGCAGTTTACATGTGTTCCCAGGCTCACACGAGCCCTTTCTCACCTGCTGGTCACCTGTTCAGACCATGATCTGTGTTTTTCCACACACTGCACCACAATGTAGTGGTGCAATTACAAATGATTGGAATCATTTGGGTCTTCCTCTGTGTCTTCATATGAATTACATCTTGGAAACATCAGGAATGTATCCACAGTAATCAGTGCTGATGATGGCACAGGTACGCCCCTGGGCAGCGGTCCATTTGTCTAATGCCATGTGACTCTGTAGTACAAGTTTTCACATCCGTAGTACTGCCATTCAGTGGAGAGATGTGCAGCTTGTGGTGAGAGGACAGCCATGGCATAGAACCACCAAGGAGTCCATTTATATCGATGTCTGGTGAGAAAGGTATGCCAGTTAGTTGGTGTCTGTGGCAATTTGGAATGAATTGTACTAGGCTCTGTCATCTAAAATCTGGGAAGAAAACTCTCTAACTCCAATGTAGCATTAGAAAGCGGCATTCCTTTATTCCTCACAATGCACACCGTGCAACTTGACAAGCAAGCGCACCCTCTCAGAGTTCAGGTTCTACATCTGAACAGTTCGGACATACTTCTGCAGTACATTGGCATACATATTCACTCTTTTTCAAGGTCTCGTAGATATGTGCTCATGTCCCTTTGGGCATGCTCAGTGGCATCTGGGGTGGTCGAGTGCCCACCTCCTCCTTCCCCTTTTTTCACCATCAGCTTCATCACTGAAGCCTTTGACTCACTTTCATTCACTTTTCCCCAGTTTGGAAGATTTCCATTGCTTATTAGGCCAGAGTGAGCCACTTTTTAAAAACAATGTATGTGGAACCCAAGGAAAATGTCCTTGCAAGTGTTGAGGCAAAAGATAAAAGTATTCTATTGTGACTCCAGTACTTCTCGTGAGGCAAAATCATTGAGGCAGAAAATACAAGTATTCTATTATGTCCGCAGTGCAAAATTATTGAGGAAAACCAAGACAGTTCACCCACTAGAGCTGAAATAGAAAGTTTTAGAACTATCACATGTGGATTCCTTTTGCTAAACTAATGTGTTGGTTCTTAAACTAATATACTAATCCCTATTGCTAAGCAAACCAACATATATCACCCCTCCATCATTGTTTTACCGCCCCAAATGATCTCTTGTTTCTCAGTTACAACGGTTGTCATGGACAGGGGCTGCTGCATTCCCTCACACCTCTCCTCACGTTTCTCTTGTCCCAGCAGGCTCCAGTATAACATCTGCCTTTCACCTGTGATCAATACAGCCTGCAGGAATGGCCACGGCATGTCCATCTCAGGTAGAAGCCTGGGGAAACAGCCAGGAGAGGGCATGGGGCAAGAGATAGGAGTGCAGGGGGACAGTGAGTTGCCCCCAACCAGCATTTGTGTGCCGGGACAGAGAAGCGGCTGGGACTGGAGTTTCTCTCCTCTGCGAGCTGCTTCCCTGGGCCTTGGCTGTTCCCAGCAAGGAGCCTCTTTGCTTGCAGGAGCCCATGAGCTTTGTGGAGGTGGCCGTGTATTTCAGCAGGGAGGAGTGGGCACAGTGAGCGCTCTACCAAGATGTGATGCTGGAGACATACGAGTCCATGGCGTTACTGGGAGAGATCTTTGCTGCCTTTCCTCCTCATTAAGGCTCCTTTGGCAATGCAGAGTGATCCTCCACAAGCAGCAGAATAAATGCAGTACAGTTAGTTACTAACGAACGCAACAGCAGCAACAAAAGAAACACAGATAAGCATGAATTTCAGAAGGGATTGGTGTGCTCAGTCCTCTGAGAAAAGACCCAGTCACTGCTGGCAAGCAGGTGTCAGCCAGGAGGGGGAGGATCAGCTCTCTGCAAGCAGCCCTTGTGCTGCTGTACTGCACGGTGCCACCAGCTCCAGCACCCAGACGACACCCAGGTTACTCTTTTAGAATGTTATACTTTTCTGTTCATTTCCCATAAACCAAAAGATGTGCCGTGTCCCTTGTGGTGCCCCAGTTCTGCTCCAGGCTGCTGCCCTGCACGCATTGCACAGCACCCCACAGTGCTCGGGGTCCTGCTGGCTGTGGAGCTCATCTTCATGCTCCCTCTGGTTCCCTCTGTGACTGCCACGGGGAGGAACAGAAGATGCAGTTTCTGAGCAGCATCTGCACAATGTGCAAATCCAATAACTTGTTGCTAGATTTGGACACCTTCTGCCGAGAAAACAAGCTAGCAGTCAGCATGCAAGTGGGGACATGCAGAGGGTTGGGAGTGGGGGCATGACTCCAGCACCCTGAGAAGACAGGGCTGGCATGGGGAGAAGTTTGCATGGACAGTGGGCTGGGTGCTGGTGGCTGCCACATGCTGTCTGTGTTGTGTTCTCGTGAGCTGAGAACGGTGAGTCCTCACTGAGTCAGTGCTGCTCAGTGAAGAGCCCATGGACGATCTGTGCTCAGAGAGAAAGCAAAAAGCCATGCTCACCATTGCCAACAGGAGGTAGCTGCCCAGCCCCTGGTTTGGCCAGCAGAGCCCTGGGCAGGCTCCTGGTGGCCCTGAAGCTCGCAGGGAGGCTTTCCCTCCCCATGGAAGTCCATGGCTGCCCAGCATCTCAAGGCACAGTGCTCCACAGGCTCCTCTCTCCCAGCGCAGTCAAGATGGCACTGGAGGGCAAAGCAGAGAGCATCCTGAACTCCTGCTTCAGCAGTGTCCCTGCAGTTCTGTGCTACCTTCCCAGTGGGGCAGATCCCAGAGCTCCTGTTGGAGCACCAGCTCGCAGGACAGACACCAGCAGTTTCTCTTGTTGCGGGCGCTGCTGCACTTCATGAACTCTCCCAGCACATGCTTGTGCATACAAGAGCCCAGAGCACAGTTTAGTGGATGCTCACATGTTTGATGGAAAAAGTAAGGAGCCAAGCATACTCCAGCCAGGCTGCCTCCCCTTCCCCACATCCCAGAGCAGCTTGGTGGAGCCTGTCCACAAAGTCTGCAGCAAAGAAGATAAAGTGTCTCTGATATGGAGCCCTTGGAAGGGATAGAGAAAAAGCAATAAGTGATGCTCTCGCTGCTGCTCAGAGGGCTCCTCACACTGTTAGACACAGCTGTGGTGGTGAGCAAGGCTGCTGCTGTGCTTCCTGTGCCCCCTGCCTGCCAGCAAGGTGGGTGGCCAGTGCTCCAGAGGCACAGCTTTTTTGCCAGGTCAGCCTTTCCTTGCTTCGAAATTAACCTCTCTGCTTCCTACAGGCAAGAAAATTGCACAGGACCATCCCAGGCTCCTCTTCACCCCACAGCCTGGGCAGCTGCACTGTGACATGGCTGCTGTGGGTGGTGGTGAATATCACAGGGCTGGAAGAGCACTCTGAGACACGAGCAGCCTGTGGCAGAAAGCTCTTATGTTTCTTTTTACAGGCCTGGCTCTGTTCAGCTGTGGCTGCAGATGAGGCCCATGGCTCCTTGGTGCAGAATGCGAGCCCAAAGCATCTCCCTTCCTATCAGCCACACTCACAGCCTTGCTCACCGTGGGCAGGGAGCAGCCCTTGTTGAAGTCCTTCTGTTCTCCCTGCCAGGAGTCCTCTGGCCCTCACAGAATGATGAGGAACCCACTGTCAGCAGCCTTGCATATCAGAACGTCTACATCCTGAAATGTGTCTTCTAGCACCCAGTGTCAGGATGGAGCCTGCGACCACTGTGCTGCTGGCCCTACAGAGCCAGCAGGAGACAGAGGACTCCTTAGGGAGATGACAGCGTTTAATGAAAACTGGAACAACAGACACAGTGCCATGGTGTCCTTCACATGGGGAGAATGTTGGGGTGCTGAGCGGGCAGCCTCCTCTGTGGCCCTTGCCACTGTGTGCAGGTGTAGTGGTGTTAGCAGTGTGGGAAGAAACACGTTCCATTTACCTTGATGGTAACCGGTCCACCGTATGCCTGTCCTCATCTCAGCCCATGGGTTTTCTCATGGTATGTTCCCAGCCCTCTGGGAGCTGTCACTCAGGCTCCTGGCTGATCCTCCGGTCTAATTTGCTTTCCTGAGCCAGAGGCATTGCATTTCAAAGTGTACCGCAGCTGTAACAGAGCAGGGTGTCCCACTCTTCTAGGCACCCACTGACTGATGTATCCCTTTCCCTCTGGGTTCTTGTGGCACCCCAATCTGTCCCGCACTCTTTCCCTCTCTTGTTTTAATCCCAGTCTCATTGTCCTGGTCCCCAGTCATCTCTTTCCCTTTCTGCTCCTCTGTCCTTCTCCTTTCCGCCCCCCTTCTGCATCCCCAACCAAGCCCCTCTCTCTTTTCCTTCATCCTGATCCCTTTTCCTGTTCATTTCTCCCCTGTTTTCCAGCTCCTTGTTGCTTTTTCTCTATCCCTTCCCAGGGCTCCATATCAGAGACACTTCATCTTCATTGCTGCAGCCTCCATGGGCAGGCTCCACCAAGAAGAACAAGGGAACCAGGCAGACAGAGCAGCAGATGTCTGTGTGCAGAGGGATTTGGCTCATCCCAAATTCTATGGGGTTTGGGGTCCCTGTGGGATTTGGGTTCACTGTGGGGTTTGGGGTCTCACTGGGGATTGGAATTTCTGTGGGGTTTCTATCAGGACCCCAAAAACCCACCTGCACTCCAAAAAAATGATCCCAGAAAGGGGTTGGGACTCCTTTTGTAGCCTACATATGTCTCAACTTAGACATAATTTCAGGGAGTTAATTCCTTAAATCATAGAATCCTTAGAGTTGGAAGGGACCTCTGAAGGCCATCTAGTCCAACTCCTCTGCAATTCACAGGGACCCACAGCTAGATCAGGTTGCCCAGGGCCTGATCCAGCCTTGCCTTGAAAGTCTCCGAGGACAGGGCATCAACCACAACAGCAGGGAACCTGTTCCAATGCCTCACCACCCTCACTGTAAAATATTTTTTCCTTCTATCTTACCTAAATCTACCCTCCCTGAGCTTGAAGCCATTTCCCCTTGTACTGTCGCCACAGATCCTGCTGAAGAGTCTGTCCCCTTCTTTCTTGTAGTTCCCCTTGAGATCCAGAAAGGATCTGCATTCAAGTGTTCTCCAACAACGCCTTCTGAAAGTGTTCAACTAAAACAAAGTTCCCTGCATAACCTACCCTGGAGAACCAGGCTGATCAAGTCCATACTCACCGGCATCTCCCACAGGCAGTGTTCCAGCTCTGAGTGTCTTGGTGGCCCTCCCATGAACTGGCATTGCTCTGTCAAAGTCTTACCAGCTATGTCACCAGAGAGAGTACAACACTGGAGAATGAAAAGCTCACTTCTGGTGATATGACAGCCCAAGGCTCCAAGGAATGTAGCCATCGCATCTCCCAGAGCCAAGGGCTCTTGGAAGATTATCCACAGTCCCTCTACTTCTGCTCTTCTACAAGGAGACAGCACCCAGGAATGAGGCAGATGGGATTCACGCACGTGTTTTGCAGCCTCCTTGGAGAAAAGCGCAGCCTCTCTGGGCAGCCTGTGCCAGTGCCTCAGCACCCTCAGGGTGCTGAGCCTTTCTTCCTAATATCTCATCCAAACCTCCCCTCTTCTGCTTTGAAGGCATTATCCTTTGTTGTATCACTACTAAAGTGCCTGTGTGCCAGTGTGCGCAGCATGGGAAATAAACAGGATGAGCTGGAGATCTGTGTACTGTCGCAGGGCCATGATCTCACTGCAGTCATGGAGATGTGGTGGGACAGCTCGCCCAACTGCAGTGCTGCCATGGAGGGCTATGTCCTGTTTTGGAAAGACAGGCTGGGGAAGTGAGGTGGAGGAGCTGCCCTTTATGTGAGAGAACAACTAGAATTGTAATGAGCTCCACCTGGGAGAGGGTGAGGAACGTGTGGCGAGCTTGCGGGTGAGAGTGAAGGGGCGGGCTGGTGTGGCTGACGCTGCCGTGGGGCTGTACTGCAGTCACCAGATCAGGAGGATGGAGTCACTGAGGTCTTCTCCAAGCAACTGGGAGCAGCCTCGCAATCCCAGGCCCTGGTTCTCATGGGGGACATTAATCATCCAGACATCTGCTGGGTGAGCAGCATGGCCAGGCACGCAGGGTCCAGATGGTTCCTGCAATGAGCTGAAGATAATTTTCTGACGCAGGTGGTGGAGGAGCCAACAAGGCGGGGGGTGCTTCTGGACCTTGTTCTTTCCAACAGGGATGAGTTTGTTAGGGATGTGAAGGTTGGGGGCAGCTTGGGATGCAGAGAGCATGAGATGGTGGAGTTCAAGGTCTTGTGTGGAAGAAGTAAGGCAAGAAGTAGGATTGCTGCCCTGGACTTTGGGAGAGCCAGCTTTGACCTTTTCTGGGGCCTGCTTGGAGGTATGTCGTGGGCTGGGGTGCTACAAGGTAAGGGGGCCCGTGAGAGCTGGGCAACGTTTAAACCGCGCTTCTTCCAAGCTCAGGATCGGTGCATCCCTAAGAGTAGGAAACAGGGGCAGGGAGGCAGGAGACCTGCGTGGATGAGCAAGGAGCTCATGGATAAGATCAAAGGGAAGAAGAAGGTCTATGAAATGTGGAAAAAGGGCCTGTCCTCTTGGGAGGAGTATAGGAGTGTTGTCAGGGCCTGCAGGGAAGCAACGAGGAAGGCTAAAGCCCACCTGGAGTTGAAGCTGGCAAAGGAGATAAGGGATAACAGGAAGGGATTTTTTTAGAAGTATGTTAACAGTAAAAGGAAGGCTGGAGATGATGTGGGTCCCCTGCTAAATGAGGGGGGTGTCCTGGTAATGGGGGAAGCTGAGAAGGTGGAGATGCTGAAGACCTTCTTTGCTCCGGTTTTCACTTCAAAGACTGCCCCTCGGGACTCCTGGACCCTGGAGAGAAGAGAGAGTCCAGGAAATGGAGAGCTTCCCTCTGGTTGAGGAGGGAGTGGTCCGGGAGCGTCTGGGTGGGATCAGTGTGCTCAGATCCATGGGCTCTGATGGGATGCATCCATGTGTGCTGAGGGAGCTGGCAGAGGTGATTGCCGAACTGCTCTCTGTCGCCTTTGACAGGTCTTGGAGAACAGGAGAAGTGCCTGAAGACTGGAGGACAGCCAGTGTCACTCCAGTCTTCAACAAGGGCAAGAAGGAGGATCTGGGAAACTACAGGCCAGTCAGCCTCACCTCTGTCCCTGGAAAGGTGATGGAACAGCTTGTTCTGGATGCCTTCTCCAAGCAATTGGAAGAGAGGAGAAGGTCGTCAGGAATAGTCAGCATGAATTCACCAACGGGAAATCATGCTCGACCAATCTTGTAGCTTTCTATGATGGCATCACCAGCTGGGTAGATGAGGGGAGAGCAGCGGATGTCATCTACCTTGACTGCAGCAAGGCTTTTGATACTGTCTCCCACAACATCCTGATAACGAAGCTGAGAAAATGTGGGATAGATGAGTGGACGGTGAGCCAGGTTGAGAACTGGCTGGCTGGCCGAGCTCAGAGGGTAGTGACCAGCAGTGCAGAGTCCGGTTGGAGGCCTGTGAGTGGTGGTGTTCCCCAGGGGTCAGTGCTGGGTCCGGTCTTGTTCAGTATCTTCATCAGTGACCTTGATGAGGGGATAGCGTCCGCCCTCAGCAAGTACGCCGACGATACAAAGCTGGGAGGAGTGGCTGACACACTAGAAGGCTGTGCTGCCATTCTGCAAGACCTGGACAGATTGGAGAGCTGGGCGGCAATAAACCAGATGAGGTTTAACAAAAGCAAGTGTAGAGTCTTGCACCTGGGAAGGAAGTACCGCAAGTATCAGTACCGGTTGGGGCATGACCTGCTGGAGAGGAGAAGGACCCGGGGGTCCTGGTGGATGACAGGTTGGCCATGAGCCAGCAGTGTGCCCTTTTGCCCGAGAAGGCCNNNGTGCTGAGCCTTTCTTCCTAATATCTCATCCAAACCTCCCCTCTTCTGCTTTGAAGGCATTATCCTTTGTTGTATCACTACTCTCCCTTACAACAAGTCTCTCTCCAGCTTTCCCCAGTCCTCCCTCAGGCACTGGAAGGCCGCTCTGTGGTGTCCCCAGAGCCTCCTCTTCCCTGGGCTGAACAATCCCCACTCTCTCAGTGTGTCGTCTCACCTGGACGTGAGCGTCCTTCACAGCCACTCAGAAGAGCAAGCTGAGGCTGGGACCAAGGAGTCCCTCCCTGGTGTGCAGCTCTCCAACAGCTTCCCTTGCAGAGTGCTGGCCCCAGCCCTATGCATTGTCACCCAATGGAAATGGTCAAAACAGCTGCTTTTGGACAGAATGTCCGTATTGCTCACAAAGTGTGGCCTTCCAAGGTACTTCAGGTGTCCCAAAGAAGAACAGAAACAAGCAATGATGATTCCTTTCTCTCTTGATTCTACTTGCAGGTAGAGTGCTTGAGAAAGACTTTGGAGGCTTTCATCAGCCTCTTCCTTTCCTCTTATCGTTACAAAAGTGGACTGCCAGAAAACAAGAAGACTTCACATGCTTTTTGGGTTGGTTATTTTGTATTTTTCTTTTGTTGATGTATTTTGTTTTGGTTTTGTTTTAGTCCAGTGCAATGTAATAAATTCTCAGTCATACAACTGATGAATTTTCAAGGTCTCGTTTTTGATGGACCACGCTCCACTTGAACATCAAGTGGGGCAGGAAGTAGTTTTGCAGATGGAGTAACACAGCATATCATTGCAGAACTTTGATGGGATGTTGCTGCATGACGGAGAGGAATCTCTGCATCTCTCAGGCTCAGCCAACACACAGATGCAGATTCCTGGGTGGTGACCTGTGGGAAGTATTTGATGGACAGTGGGCATGTTTATTAGAACATGCTCGAGTGGTCCCTGGAGTGCCCTTGGGGGTCTGAGGCGAGGAGCAGCTGCTGTGTTGCAAGGTCAAACATCTACGCCTCCAGGTTGTGCTTTATGGGACTGCTAACCACTATCTAACTGCAAGAATGCCTATGTGATGATATCCGCTGTCCAATTAGCAGTGTTGTAGCACGCGACGCCTACCTGATGCTCTATAAATGTGGTAGTCGAATTGCAATAAATTAAGCACAACGCGATAACCATATTGGTACAGCGGGTGACTTCGGCGTGCGTGTTGCGACAAGTGGCGCCCGAACAGATCCGAGAGGATTCTGGTCCCTCGCTGAATGGGGACAACGGTGGCTTGATGCAGGGGGTGACCACTGACCGACCTCAGAGCTGTTGAGAGACAGGACCGGAGGCGCAACGACACGGGCCCAGCCGGGGCGAAGGGGTCGCTCCCCTGGGCGGCTGGGAGAGAATGGAGAAAAGTTCAGTGGTGGGACTCCTTCTCGCTATTCTCTCTATGAGAGGTGAGGCAGTCCGATTAAAGGACTTGGAGCAGTTGCTGAGCTGGGCTAAGGCTCAGGGCTGCGTGAAAGACGTGGAGCTTGTATTCTCCACAGCGGAGTGGAAGGTGGTGGGTGATAAGTTGCGGGCAGCCACCCTGGATGGTTTTAAGGACTATAAGAAGTTAGGAGTTACGTGGAGGATGGTGATTAATGCACTTAAGAGTATGAAGGAAGAGTGCAGGGTAGCTATGGCGGCGGCGAGGTTGCTACAGCTAGACCTCGAGGAGGGTTCGAGTGAGCCGCCTGAGAAAGGGAAAGTATCGTGACTGTTTGAGTCAGTTTTGCTTGGGAACTATGGGGAGCTCTCTAACAAAGGAGCAACAAGTAAATCTCAAAGTATGACAGAAAGTTTTAAAGTTTCAGAATCAAACTGTATCTACCTCAGCATTAGTTACTTTTCTTAAATGGATAAGCAAAAACGCCCCTGAGTTTTCGAAATCTGGGTTTTCTTTTGATGGGGCAGTTTGGGACAGAATTGGCGTAGGACTCTGGGATGCTGAAATTACTGCAGATAAAACAGCTGCAAAGCTTTTACCTGTTTGGCGCTAAATCTCGGAAGCGCTCAAGCAAGTTTGACAGGGAAGGAGGAATCCTTCCGACTATTCGCCGCTGCCCCTCGATGAGGAAAGCAGCTTCTGCCCGGACCCGATCCGCGACTCCAACCCCTCCCCCAGTCGGGGAGAAGAAAAAGTGCGGCCCTCGGAGAACGCTGCCGCCGCTGCTGCGAGGCGGCCGCAGCCCCGCGGCCGCATCCCGCTCCGGATCGTCCCTGCCCCGCGGCCGCCCTC
>NW_018364564.1:0-4826 GCF_002078875.1 Numida meleagris | reverse complement strand
CTGCCCATCGCATCCACCGCTGGCGTGTTCCTTCTCTCTCCTTTCTGGTGGTTTGCCACCTTTCAAGGGTCAATAAGTAATAATGCGTAGGGAGTTTCTGATTCCTGCTTACGGGATTATCTAGAATGGATGCCTGTGTGTGTGTCTGTGTATGTTGACTGGAACTCATGACCCTCTGTGCAGTTCTGAGTGCATGGTTTGCTTGTCTCTGCTCCTGAGACATCCTGTCTCTCAGATCCAAACATACCCTGAAACAGCACCGCTCAGCTTTAGCCACACTCAAGTTAGGATGTTAGCCAGCTAAGGAAAGTAGTGCCCCTAGTGACGTTCTAGCACGCTTGCCCACTGATATCAATTCTATCTGACATGTAACTCTATGAAGTTGTGGAACCATTGATTTTCTATTAGTCCAGAGGCATGCCTGTGAGCACTCTAAAAGCATGTGTTGTACAAATTTTAGTGATCATTCAAAATCAATATATCAGAGTATACAAAAGTTGAAGATTTTCTCTAATCAGTTACAGGTACACACAGAATGGGACCCTCAGGGACTCTTTTCCAGGTTGCAGAAATTTGGGCCATGGGCCAAACAAGTGTTTATTCTTTTTTAATGGGTCTAACAATATTTCTTGTCATTATGCTATGTTTGCCTTGTATCTTATGTTTAGTGTGTTGTCAATTGAGGCCTTGATTGAGTTGTGATGGTTATATTATTAATAAGATTAGTGCTATTGTTTTATAGAATAGTAATAGTGTGCTAATAAATAAAAGAAAAAAGGGGGAAATGTGGGAAGTATTTGATGGACAGTGGGCATGTTTATTAGAACATGCTCGAGTGGTCCCTGGAGTGCCCTTGGGGGTCTGAGGCGAGGAGCAGCTGCTGTGTTGCAAGGTCAAACATCTACGCCTCCAGGTTGTGCTTTATGGGACTGCTAACCACTATCTAACTGCAAGAATGCCTATGTGATGATATCCGCTGTCCAATTAGCAGTGTTGTAGCACGCGACGCCTACCTGATGCTCTATAAATGTGGTAGTCGAATTGCAATAAATTAAGCACAACGCGATAACCATATTGGTACAGCGGGTGACTTCGGCGTGCGTGTTGCGACAGTGACCATCACTTTCTGCCACCAATCCTGCTCCCCAGTCTCTCTTGATCATTTGTATCCAGCAGGAGATCATGAAGCTCTGGAGGCATGGTTGTATCCAGGTCATCATCGGAAACTTCTCCCACCAGATTGGAAGGGACCAGTCCTCTTGTGCGATCCGTCAGCTCTCCCAGAAACCAGCCCTCCTCATCCATGTCTCCAAGGACATAAGTGTATTCTCCAGCTGTCAGCGGAAGCTCAATTTCTGGGTCCTCATTAGGGCCCTCAAACGGATTGTAGCTATGTCGAGCTAAGAATCTTCGAATCATTGGTGATGTTCGTCCCTGAGAATGCAGGTTGCGGATTGCCATCTGTGCCAGCCACACTTCCAACTCCTCCAGTCTTTCCTGTGGGTTTGAGTATTCCTGCTGGTTGTCTTCTTCTGCTCGTCCTGTGGGCTCTCCAGATGTGGAAGAGGCATCCTTGAGCTGCTGGACTGTTTTCTGCAGCTGCTTGGTAAGGAGGCCGAATGTACATGCCTTCTCCTTGAGTCTTGCCACCTTCTCTTGAGGCTTAACTAAAGCAAGTGTAGAGTCTTCCACCTAGAGAAGAAGAACCACATGCATCAGTACAGGTTGGGGGATGACCTGCTGGAGAGGAGCTCTGCAGAGGGGGACCTGGGGGTCCTGGTAGACAACAGATTGGCCATGAACCAGCAGTGTGCCCTTGTGCCCAAGAAGGCCAATGGCATCCTTGGGTGCATTCAAAAGAGCGTGGCCAGCAGGTCAAGGGAGGTGATCCTCCCCCTCTACTCTGCCCTGGTCTGGCCTCTCTTGGAGCATTATGTCCAGTTCTGGTCTCACCGGTACAAAAAAGACAGGGATCTCCAGGAAAGAGTCCAGCGGAGGACCACAGAGATGATACAGGGCCTGGAGCATCTCCCCTCTGAGGAAAGGCTGGGTGACCTGGGTCTGTTCAGCCTTGAGAAGAGAAGACTGAGAGGGGATCTGATCAATGTCTATAAAAATCTGAGGTGTGAGCGGCAAAGGGATGAGGCCAGACTCTTTTCAGTGGTGCGTGGTGACAGGACAAGGGGAAATGGCCACAAACTGAAGCATAGGAGGTACCGCACAAATGTGCATAGGAACATCTTCGCGGTGAAGGTGATGGAGCACTGGAACAGGCTGCCCAGGGAGGCTGTGAATTCTCCTTCTCTGGAGACATTCAAGACCCACCTGGACGCCTACCTGGGTAGCCTGGTCTCGGGAGCCTGCTTTGGCAGGGAGGCTGGACAAGATGATCTCTAGAGGTCCCTTCCAGCCCCTGCAATTCTGTGATTCTGTGATTCTCCCTCACCTCCTGAAAGCTTCTCTTCCTCAGCAGACAGCTCTCCTCTCCTAGGAGGCTGCATTGCATCTCCACGTTCTTCTGTTCCCTCTGCAGATGGGCGTTCTGCTCCTGCAGCTCCCTGTGCTCAGGTGGGCAGGCCTCTTGCTCCTCTGCAGCCTGAACACCCACCTCTGCTACAGCTCGATGGCCAGCTGGCCTTCACTGCACACACAGCCCAATGGCTGCAGCCCTGGCCCCGTTGTGGGAGGCGGGCAACTGTCCCTCACCCTGTTCCAGGATGTACTGCAGGAAGCATCTTCTCTGCCCCTGCAGTTCACGCTGGAGGCGCAGGATGTGGGCGGCCTGCTCTCCACGGGACTTCCAGCAGAGCTGCCGCTGGACTTTCTGCAGCTTTATGCGGGGCTTGCTACTGCTGTTGCCCCTCACCAGCTCCTCCGCCAGCTGCTGCTGCAGGGACTGTGCCTGGCGGATGGTGTCATTGCGCTGTTGCTGCAGCTGCTCCTGCATCTGGCAGAGCTCGGCCTCCTTTGCCCGCAGCAGCTGGCAGATCTCTGCTGCCCGCTGCCTCTGGCTCAGCTCCCACAGTCACTGCATCTCTGATGCTTGCTCCTGCTCCCACTTGGAGCACAGTCGGTCGGCCAGGAGCTGCCGCTCCCGCTCTGCCGCCTCCTGCAGCTCGTGTTTCTCAGCGGCCCAGCGGCGCTGGAGCTCCTGGGAGTGGAGCCACTGGGACTCAGCCGCTGGGACCGCAGCGCCTCCAGCTCCCGCCTGTGCTCCTCCTGCTGTGCAGGGCTGGCAGGGGGCTGTGCCGGGCGCCGGCGGGGAGAGGGCCGGCTGTGCTTTGCCTGTCCCCATCCCGCACTGTCCCGCAGCATGGTCACAGGTATCAGAAGAGACTCTCAGCCTCCAAAAGCTGTGGCAGATGGCCACCGACGGTCACTCTCTTTTTTGGAGTCTGTGAGGACAGCTGCCCCTGACCCTGTAGCGTCCGTTGCCTCCTGTTCCTGTCGTGTGGGTGTGGAGACAGTGAATGCCATGGGGGTGGTGTGCCTGGGCCTTCTATGCTGTGTGCTGGCCCAGCACATAATGGCGGGTGGGGCAGTGGCCTTCAGTGCAATGGGGCAGTGCAGCCCTCTGGCCCCAGAAAATAATGGAGTGTGAGGCAGAGTGGTTTTCAGTTGTGTTGTGTGCTAGAGACGTCATGGTGTTGGGCTGAACCGACCTCCACAACACCGGGCTGTATGGATAACCTTTCGTTGTGCTGGGTTGTATGGACTTCTCTGGCACTGGAGAAGAAAAGCAGTAGGCCATCCAACTCATTGTGATTTCCATTTAGATCCCAACCAAGTAAATATCTCCCCGTATCAACGTGCTAGTTAAGTTAAAAGAACCTGGTTGCAGGTGCACACTGCTGAAGGAGCTGCTGGAGCAGATGGGCAGGCTGCAGCGAGAAATCAGTGACCTGAGGAGCTCTCGGGAGTCTCTGAGGGAGAAAGAGACGAGGAGGTGTGTCTCCTGCCACAGACCGGCAGCCCCCTCCTAAGTCTCTGCAAGTGGAAGTAGCCAATCCAGCTGCTCACCTGTAGGACAGAGGGCATGACAGCCTGCGAGAGGAAAGGGGCCAGACCCTCGTCTCTGCTCAAAGCAGAAGGACGCATCTGCCCCCAGCACCCACAAGTGCCACCCATCCCTGCAGTGTCCCCTGCAGTGTCCCTGGGTAATAGATCCGTGGCTCTCGGGCCGGACAGGAATGATTGTTGATGCTGATTACGGGGTGTAACAAGCACAGGGAGCGGGGCCGGTCAGCGCACTGCATCAATACCAGCGCCACCAACAAAGGGCAGAGAGTCTGAGTAATTAGGGACACCTTGCTGGGGGGCACTGAGGCTCCCATGTGCCGCCCAGATAATCTCTCCAGAGAGTTGTGCTCCCTTCCAGGGCTGCGTGTTAGAGACACTGGGAAGGCTCTACTACAGCTCATTAAACCAGAAGACTGCTGTGCTTTTATTGCCATTCAGGCTGGGTCCCAGGATAGAATCACAGAATCATGGAATTGCTCAGGTTGGAAAGGACCTTCAAGATCATCAAGTCCAACCGCAACCTAACCATACTACTTTAACAACCCACCACTAAAGCATGTCCCTGAGCACCACATCCAAACAGTTTTTGAACACGTTCAGGGATGGTGACTCAACCACCTCCCTGGGGAGCCTGTTCCAGTGCTTAACAACCCTTTCTGTAAAGAAGTTTGTCCTGACATCCAACCTAAACCTCCCCTGGCGCAACTTGAGGCCATTTCCCCTTGTCCTGTCACCTGTCAGCAGTGAGAGGAGACCAGCCCCACTCTCACTGCCATCACCTTTCAGGTATTTGAAGAGAGCAATCA
>NW_018364563.1:70951-87656 GCF_002078875.1 Numida meleagris | reverse complement strand
TTAGATTTTACTTTTTCCTTTTTTTTTGGCTTGAGTTTTTTTTTTTTTTTTTTTTTTTTTTTTTTTTTTTTTTTGCCTCAGCTGGCAAGAGAGGTTTCTCATGGATAATTTTTTTGTTTTTTGTTCACTTTTGTTGGCTGCCCTTTGTGCTTAGTAACACAGAAGAGGATACTTAGCCTACGGACCTGCATGTACGAGTGACTACACTGAAACTGCTGTGCCACAACGAGTTGTTGCTTTCAGGCTAATGAATCCCTCAAAATATTTAGCTGGTTTTGACTCCATAATTGAACATGAGAATCAGTAGTAAGATCACACCACTCTCTCCATACATTAAATTACCTGATCATGGGGTGGTTTACTCAGCACCTGGCCTGATGGCTGTGGATGGGCCTCGCCTGTCTCCAAGGAGAAAGTGGATCCTAGCCCAGGAGCTGGCAGGGCTCACTGGTAGAGCTTTAAACTAGGTATGAAGGGGGATGGAGATGGAATGATGCTCGCTAGGATGGAGCGAGTAGTTCAGAAATTTCAACAAGATTTGATGGGGGAAGAGGGTAGTGGTCAGTGGGACAGAGGAGGGCTTGCGGACATTGTCGTTGCAGGAGATTGTGGGGAAAAACCTCCAACCTGTCCTGTAGGGTCTCCTGGGAACTCCTCAGAGGAGGTATTGTTGCCGATCCCCCATCTGATACCTTCTCGTGTCCCTGTAGGAAGCAGTGGGGGAAAACTTCAGATTTCTCCTGGAAGTTTGAGGGAAGGCCCCTCTAGAAAGGTAGTGTTCCAGAAAGCCCAGCTGAAGTGCCTTTGCACTAATGCATGCAGCATGAGATACAAGCAAGAGGAACTGGAAACCATGATGTGCTTGGAAAATTATGATCTGGTTGCTATCACAGAAACGTGCTGGGACGAATCCCACGACTGGAACACTCTGATTGAGGGCTACAGCCCCTTCAGAAGGGATAGACATGGCAGGAAGGGAGTGGGAGTTGCCCTCTACATTAGGAAGTGGATAGATTGTGAAGAACTGTGTCTGATTAACAGTCATGACCAGGTTGACAGCTTATGGGTTAAAATCAGGGATCGGTCCATTAAAGGATATCTAGTGGCTGGGGTCTACTACAGGCCACCTGATCAGGGGGAGCCTGTTGACAAGGCCTTATTGCTTCAACTGGGGGAAGTGTCACGCTTGTGGGCTCTTATCCTGATGGGAGATTTCAATCACCTGGATATCTCCTGGGATGGTGGCATGGCGGGTGGCAGACAATCCAGGAGATTCCTGGAGTCTGCTGAGGATAACTTCCTGGTCCAGGTATTAGACGGACCGACCTGAGGTGAAGCCTTACTGGACCTGGTGCTCACCAATGTGGAGGAGAGCATTAGAGGGTTTAAGATTGGAGGCAGCCTGGGCTGTAGTGATCATGCCCTGGTGGAGTTTGCGATCTGGAGGAATGCCGGCCTGGTAAAGAGTAGAGTCAGGACCCTGAACTTCAGGAGAGCGAACTTCCAGCTGCTCAAGGAACTGCTGGGTGGGATCCCCTGGGAAACTGTCCTTAAGGGCATAGGAACAGAACAGAGCTGGCAGCTCTTTAAGGACACCCTTCTGAGAGCACAAGAGCTCTCCATTCCCCAGCAAAAGAAATCGAGCAGAGGCAGGTGAACAGCATGGCAGAGCAAGGACCTGCAACTTAAACTGAGGGAAAAGAGAGAAATGTATGCGAAGTGGAAGCAGGGTTGTGTAGCCTGGGGGGAATATAGGGCTGTTGTCCACATGTGTAGAGATAGGATCAGGAAAGCCAAGGTGCAGATTGAGCTGAACTTGGCAAGGGATGTGAAAAATAACAAGAAGGGGTTCTACAGCTACATAGGCAGGAGGAGACAGGTCGAGGAGAGTGTTCCCTGTCTCTGATAAACGAGGATGGGGAAGTGTCTTCCTCAGACATGGAAAAAGCTGGGATGCTCAACAAGTGCTTTGCCTCGGTCTTCACTGGTGGTCAGCCTCCCCATGTCTGCCAGGACCCTGAACCTCGAGGTGTGGGTGAGAGGAGCGGATTCCGTCCCCCTGTAACAGTGGAACAAGTCCAAGGCTCCCCCATGTAACTGAATGTATGCAAGTCCATGGGGCCAGATGATATCCATCCTAGGATTCTGAGAGAGATGGCTGATGTGGTTGCTGAGCCGTTCTCCGTCATATTTGAAAAATCATGGCTGTCCGGTGAAGTCCCCGGTGACTGGAGAGAGGGAAACATTACT
Organism: Numida meleagris; assembly: GCF_002078875.1. Classification (NCBI taxonomy): domain Eukaryota; kingdom Metazoa; phylum Chordata; class Aves; order Galliformes; family Numididae; genus Numida; species Numida meleagris. The sequence goes on along the minus strand of NW_018364563.1, from coordinate 85,406 downwards.
CCCATTTTTAAGAAAGGGAGAAAGGAGGACCTGGGGAACTACAGGCTGGTGAGCTTCACCTCAGCACCTGGGAAGATCATGGAGCAGATCCTCCTAGAAGTCATGTCATGGCACATACAAGACAAAGAGGCGATCTGAGACAGCCGGCATGGCTTCACCAAGGGCAGATCTTGCCTGACCAATCTGGTGGCCTTCTATGATGGAGTGATGGAATTGGTGGATGGGAGAAGGGTGACGGATGTCATCTTCCTGGACTTCCGCATAGCCTTTGACAGGGTCCCTCACCACATCCTTCTCTCCAAACTGGAGAGGTATGGATTTGAAGGATGGACTGTTTGGTGGGCTAAGAGCTGGTTGGCTGGTCACAGCCAAAGGGCTGTGATCAATGGTTCTATGTCAGGGTGGAGGCTGGCCACGAGTGGTGTCCCCCAAGGCTCAGACTTGGGACCGGTGCTCTTCAACATCTTTATCAATGGCATAGATGATGGAATCTAGTGCACCCTCAGCAGGTTTGCAGATGACACCAAGCTGAGCGGTGCAGTCGATACACTGGAAGGAAGGGAAGTCATCCAGAGGGACCTGGACAGAATGGAGAAGTGGGCCCATGTGAACCTAATGAGGTTCAACAAGGCCAAGTGGAAGGCATTGCACTTAGGCCGGGACAATGTCAGGTATTTACACAGACTGGGGGAAGAACTCCTTGAGAGCAGCCCTGCAGTGGGGGAGCAACAGTTTACATGGGTTGATAGTGATAGGACAAGGGAGAATGGTTTTAAACTAAGACAAAGGAGATTTAGGTTAGATATTAGGAGGACGTTTTTCACACTGAGGGTGGTGATGTGTTGGAACCGGTTGCCCAGAGAGGTTGCAGATGCCCCATCCCTAGAGGCATTCAAGGCAAGGCTGGATGTGGCTCTGGGCAGCCTGGTCTCGTGGTTGGCAACCCTGCCCACAGAAGGCTCCGGGGAGACGTCACTGTGGCCTTCCAGTACTTGAAGGGAGCATATAAACAGGAGGGGGAACAATTGTTCACAAGGGTGGACAGCAGTAGGACAAGGGGTAATTGTTTTAAACCGAGACAGGGGAGGTTTAGGTTAGATATTAGGAGGAAGTTTTTCTCACAGAGGGTGGTGATGTGTTGGAACCGGTTGCCCAGAGAGGTTGTGGATGCCCCATCCCTGGAGGTATTCAAGGCCAGGCTGGACGTGGCTCTGGGCAGCCTGGTCTAGTGGTTGGCAATGCTGCACTCAGCAGGGGGGTTGAGAGGGTTGGCTTTTTTATGCCACTTCTTCAGATCTTCTCCATGCTCATGTAGGTAATTCCTCAAGGCAATATGCGTCATAGACTTACTGTTGTCACTTGCTTAAGCAGGAGGATGTCTGCTTTTAGTGGCTGAGATATGGTACAATATTGATAAGGAGGAAATCAGTTTGATCAGTCCCTCCAGATGACTGTTTTGATAATCCTGATCCTTATGAGGTGTCTCTGATACCAATGCAGGTTCATTGGGTTCATCAGTTTCAACACGATGAAGTAAGGTAGATATTTCCTCCATCATACCTTCTTGTTTACTGTCCATTCTATACCATCTTTCAGTTATTTTTGAAATGGCTGAAACATAAGCTTGTAGAGGGGTTAAATGTAGCTCAAAGTCATTAAGTCTAATAATCAGTTCATTTAAAAGCGGTTTTCTTTTCCCTCTGCCATACATGGCTGCTAATGTACTGGCGTACCTTTCTGGTGGAGTTCTTGTGAATTTACACCACATATTTGGTGTACACCTGACTCTCTCAGGATCATGCTCTTCATTTGGATCATCAGGAATGAATGTGGGGTCTTGTAACATTTCCACCATGGCACATTCTCTCAAATAATGGATACCTTTTTCCATAGTTGTCCGTTTCTTTATCTCAGGCATCAGATCATCTTTGAAGGGGTATTTTTCCTTTACGGCTAATAGCATCCACTTCGAGGGTGAAGGCCACATCCTGACATCTGCTAATACCTCTGTCAATGGCTGAGTACTTAGCAACACATCCCAGTTGGCAAGCTTCTTTACTGTCTAGCAACACACTTTTGGCCCCATCATCCCAGCATTGAAGTAACCAGGTGACAATGGGCTCATTTGGGTGCCATGAAAAATCTTGACAGTTTGGGTAGGTGATCTGTGAGGACAAGAATCCATGACAATGTCATTTATATTTCTCATTTTAATTATTTAAGAGATCAAGAACTATATTATACTTGATAAGAATTTTCTCTGAAATTGATTTTTGCTACATTTAAGTACTTGTCATTCAGAGCAGGTTATTACGCATTGAAATGTACAAACATTTTGGTCTTTCTTGCTTTAGAAACTCCACTTTTGGGGTCTTTGTAGTGTTATCATTTTACATAAACTTGATTTTTTTAAAAAAACAGAAACAATTTTCATTTTCTCACAATTGTTTGTTATTAGAGGCGTAAAAAACTGAAACCTCAATAGGAAGCAGTTTTCATAACCAGGATACACAGCATTTTCATAACAGAAGTGTATCAAGGAAATCATCCTTAGTCCTGAAACACTGTGTCAGTGAAAATTGAGGGTTCTTTCAGCAGTATGCAACCCACTGAATCTAGTATTACTTCAACCTTTGGGGAAGCTGTATGAATTGAACTTGGAGGAAAAGAATTTCAGGAATCATCAAGTTCAGCATTCTTTTGATTTTAAAAATACCATGTAGAACACAACAGAATATGTCCTTTAGAATCATAGGTTAATTTAGTTTGGAAGGGACCTCCACTATTGTCAGCCCAACCCTTTGCTCAAAATGGTGCGATGTTCAAAATTATGTCAGGTTGCTCGGAACTTGGCCCAGCTGAGATAGTCTTCATACACTTCTAGTTCCAAGGACAGAAATGCCACAGTCTCTCTGGAAAATCTGTCAATATCTTTGACTGCTCTCATTGTGAAGATTTACAGGGGAGAGGGATCCAGTAGCAATTTCCCTTGACTCAGTAATTGCTTTGTTCTTATGTGCTGAAGGGTGGCAGTGAAACAGGTAGACCAGACAGAACAAACAGACTACATTCCCTACAAAGAAATTACACTCTTGCATAAAACCCGGGCACTGTTTCTGGAAGATCTGTACATATTCATATAAAAAGGAAGAATGAAGCATAATTACTTGCAATGCTACCATGCATATAATTACAATTGTGATAATAAATGAAAATGAACCAAAAGATTTGCTGGGTTGTTTTCTTCAGAAGTAGCTAGAAAACACAATAATAATAACAACCCTGTCAATCTAGGAAAGGACAACGCCTGCTGTAACACATGGAAACAGCTTTCAAGAAGTTTTGGCTGTCCTGCCAGGTTTGAAGAGACTTTTTGTTCTTTGTGTCTTAAAAGCTATAGTCCTGCTTGCTTTTTTTTTTCCATTTTGTGTATGTGCACATTTGGTAGTGTGTTTCTGTATTTTTAAACAGCTGTTGTTCACAAGTAGGTCAGCATGCACAAACAGCTCATAAGCTAGAGAAGAGATGGTGCTCTGAGTCATGGCTCAACATGACTGTGGGAGTCCTGGTACATGTGTCCAGATGAGTGTCTCTTCAGTTGCCACTCCAGTTTCTCAGATCACACAAACACACATGTACAGAATGGAAAATCTTTCTATCATGGGCAAATATCTGCTTCCTATTTACAAATTTATAAGCAAGGTTAAGTCATTAGGGTTGAGTAGATTTCTCCAGAGACAGGAAGAAAAAAAATTACTGTAGGGACAGCAGGATTCATGCTCCTCATTTTTAATCATAGAATCACAGAATAATAGAATAGCTTGGGTTGGAAGGGTCAAGGACCACTGAACTTCAATGCACCTTGCCACAGGCAGGGCCAGCAACCTCCACACCTAATACTAGACCAAGCTGCCCAGGGCCCCATCCAGCCTGGCCTTGAACACCTCCAGTGACAGGACATCCACAACCTCTCTAACCCTAACCCAACATCCAACCTAAATCTTCCCTCCTTCAACTTAAGACCATTTTCCCTTGTCCTGCCATTATCTACCCTTTCAAAGAGTTGACTCCCCTCCTGTTTGTAGGCTCTCTTTAGGTACTGAAAGGCTTCAGTGAGGTCACCCCACAGTGTTCTCTTCTCCAGGCTGAACAAGCCCAGCTCCTTCAGCCTGTCTTCGTAGGGGAGATGCTCCAGCCCTCTGATCATCTTCACAGCCCTCCTCTGGACCCTCTCCTACAGTTTCCTGTCTTTCCTGTACTGGGGGCCTCAGACCTGGATGCAGCATTCCAGATGGGGCCTCACGAGGGCAGAGTAGAGAGGGACAATCACCTCCCTCTCCCTGTTATCCAATCCTCTTCTGATTGAGCCCAGGATACCATTTGCTCTCCAAGCTGCAAGAGCACACTGCTGGCTCATGTTAAGTTTTTCATCCACCAGGATGAAATGAGAAATCCCAGGCTCATCTGCAGTGGCCTTCATGACAGGCCTTCCATGGACTTCTCTAGGGTTGGGGGTTTGCTTTGAAAATTACTTGCTGGAATATGTTGTTTTGTTGAAAGTTTCACAAGTGAAGGAAAATGGAACTTGCACATGTAATGTAGAGAGCTTTAAAAGCCTTGAGTGGTTCAGTTTCCAGTGTTAACTTCCTCAAAGTGTAATGCACCACATTGTAACCTCAGGCTCAGAGGTTCAGGCACCTGTGCCAAGACCCAGATTTGAGAATAGTAACAGTTCTCCAAAATGACATCAAGTTATGCATATTGCAACATTACAGTGGCCTTGGTTTACATATACTTTTTTCCCTGGACGTTGGGGAAAAGTCATTCTAAGTTGCCCGGTGTTAAGACATGACATGACATCTTCTACTGTTTTTCCAACATGCGGCTACTTTCTGTACTCACAGGAACTCACTGGCCATATCCTTCTAGCACTGGCCAGGTGGTTATGTCAACTACATGGTTAGGAATCTTGCTTAGTATACTAAATTATGTAGTTCCACCCGGTGGTAAAACTACTATATAGAGATTTTATCTTTGTATTTTTGATAAAAGGAGCAAGATAGCACAAGTCATCCCCACTTTGCACAGTAGAAAAGCAAGGAACAATTATAGAGCAATGAATTTGTAATTTTGAAGGCTCTGTGGTCTTCAAAATCTAGGTAGATTTATTATAACCTAGTGAGTTTTCAATAAGTGTCTAAACACGTTTCTAACAATCATTTGAACTCTAATAAAATTAACTCTTATATATTTATAATATATATATATAATATTATCTTTAAAAACTCCTTCACAAGCATGTAAGGGCATGTGGGTTTGTATCTATTAGCAACCTACTCTATTTTGAGGAATTATTCTTAAAAGTGATGATTTCCTCACTTTTTAAAGAAACCAGATTTTTTCCTGTTTCTCTCCATTCCGCTCACACTAATGTCATGAATTCTCATTTTCTATTGTTTGTTTGAGACTTCAGTATCAGAAACATCTTGCTCATGCGTAGCAAGTAAGGATGTGACAAAAAACACCATGATACTGCCAGCATGATGTTCTGGATGTTCATGTTAATTAAACAAAAAGCAACATTGGCTTTCGGAACAAAATCTACTTTTCTTTCCCCCAAAACAGTTCATTTTATTAACACCAAGCAAATCATCAACAAGTAGCTATTAGAGTGCTATTATTTTCCATCTCTCTGGTTTTAAAGTTACAGGTCTGAAGGCAAGAAGAAATCACTTTATCAGAGCAAAAACATTTGTTTTGGAAAAATATTGCTCTTACGAAGTAGAATCACAAAGATGATCATTCTAATCATTTTCCATTGAAAATGTTGTTCTTTACTTCTAGTTTGAATTACAAAAGCTTGAACCCTAACTTTATGCTGGATTTTGAAGTACCTTTGCTTCCTAAAGCTTACACCAAAGTCAGGCCTGCTCTTGAAGCCTGGGAGCTCCACTCAGCCATATTACCACATTGCTATGTTTCCATCTCACCCCTATGAGACCTGTGTATGTAGGACAGAAGAAACTGGAAAAAGTGCAGTTCCTAAAAAAAAAGTTGTGTACACACTGTACTGTCTGTTTTCTCCTACTGTCCTGTTTCTTTTTGTTTTCCAGGGTGTAAGTGCACCCTTTTCAAGAGTGCTACTGCTGGAACTCCCAGGGTGCTCTGACTTGAGATTTTCTTCATTCCTAGTCATACAAGACTGAGCTTGAAGAAAGCCACATGGTCTGTGGCAGTTTATAAGCATCGTTACTCCTTACTTTTTAACAGTGATGAGGTAGAAACACAGGCCAAAAAAAAAAAAAAAAAAAAAGGAAAAAGGATTTTCCATCTCAAGGTCCTTACCACTTTTAAATTCTTACTGTGTTTTCATTGTGGGCTTCTGAAGCACTGAGAATTCTCTTGTAGCTTCAGGCTTTTCCTCTGAATAACTATGTAGTTAAGACAACAAATTTTGTTTCTTCTTGTTTGATCTCAAAGTTGGAACCACCTCCTTCAGACTGTAAAATCCTGTAAAACCATCTTTGTCTTCACGTTTGTCCAGTGGATGCCGCATTCTAACATATTCTTTTACTTTTTAGGGACATCATTGCTGAAAGGCTTTACCATAAGTCGATTTGTTGATTTTTATTGGTTGTTTTGTTTTGGCTGTTGTTTGTGGTTCTTTTGATCCTCATTGAAATGCTATATTTTTCCAGTCTTACCATCCTTAGAGATTTTACAGAAAGTGAGTTTCTATTGTGTGTCTACTTCTCATTCTTTTGAGGTGTTTCCAGGCTGACGGATGTGTATATTCTACATCTCTCCCAAGACTTGATTCCTAGCAGCAACATTGGTGTCCACAATAAACAAACAATTATAATTCTAGACTTCCATAGCATCAGCCAAAATGTATACAATATCAAACTACTGATACTGAAAATTCCCTAAATGAAGTATTCCTAAACCTTCTCTGTGATAAGTAGAATCACATGATTCTGGGCACCAACCCTCATAAGTTATGATGCTCTTTTCCCTCCAAGTTTTAAACCATCAATATGGCTTTCTCTGACTGTCAATAAGGTAGTATTTCATTAGTGATCATAACAATGATCATATCATAAAATAACTTCATATTCTAATTTCAGAAAGTTTCTGGATAAAATGAAGAGTGTCAGGGTGGGGATCAAACATGGCAGTAGACTGCCACTTTGAGAAGAATGCTGCGAACATTGCTCAACTCATATTCATTCCTAAATACATTTTCTCATCAAATTTTTCATCTCCAGTGTTGCAATGACACAACATTAAAGAGTTTGTATGGTGGTTTGAGATTTTCTTCGGTGGCAGAAATTTCAGATCCCTGGAAAAGGTGTAAGCTGGGAATCCATTTAACTATCTTCTGACCACCAAGTTCAACTCTGACATTTTGCTTTAATGTTTTGTTCAATTTACTGGAGATGAAACATTTTACTCAGCAAAAATAAATAATTATACTCTAGTCAAATGATCCAAATGACATAATTTGGGCATATTTCTTGCAGAGGTCAGCAGGTGTTTCTGAATGACTATTCTTCTGGAAACATTCAATTCCCTCCAGCTGAATGACAGCCAAATACATCATGTACCTCAAAGAAGAAATCAAGGTATGAATAACATCCACTGACTAATAATGAAATCTGCTCAGTGATGAAACTATCTTCATTCTTTTTCTGTCTCTCATGCATTTCTTTCATTCATGCAGCAGTATGGTTTTCTCCAGTTGTGGTTTGCTCTGTTTCCACTGCTACAAATTCTCAAAAAGAGTCTTTAGGACTAAACACTAGGGAAGGTGGAGGCAGGAATCATTCCATGAGAAGATTGTGGAGATTAAAATGCAATTTAGTAAAACAAGTCTTCTAAAAATATGCACTTTAAGCAGATCATCTTATAGATTTTATTACACTGGACTCATGCTAGTAAATACAAATCACATGAAAAGTATACCTTTCACAATGAGATTTTCCCTTCTTGTATGTAACTACCAGAGACAGCAGTTACGCCCCCTGGTGCTCAGCCTTTGGCCCCACTTCTGAGATTTAGGCCATTAAATTTCTTCCACTTGACAGGACTCGTGTAATGCTATAATGGGACATAAAGTACTGCATTAATAGCAGGGCAGCAAAGTCTTTAGCCACAGCAAATGAGAATGAACCCAAATACAGCAGCCACAGAAACAAAGGAAAAGATCTACTTACCTTTGGAATGCCTCAGGTAGGCAGGGATCTCTGGCAACAGATACCCTTTCCTCCACTGCCAACCCTCAAATGAGGTCTGGGAAGGGGTGGATCCTGGCTCCATCCCTTCCAGTCACTCAGGTGCATTGCATGCACTTGAGCTCCCCTGGGTTGGTCCTGCCTTCCCACCAGGCGTTCAATCACTGTTTCAGGCTGTGACTTAGCATTTCCACTAGAACTTGCAATGCTGAAAATCAGTCTAACTTACAACACTGAAGTTTAGTTTTCTTTCAGGAGTCATATTTCAACTAAACGTATTTCAACATATTTCAGAACTGAACCCCCTCTGCTTCTAGCTTCAAGACAGGATCATCTAAAGGTAACTTAAACACTATGGAAAGATTGCAACATAAACTCTCTCTCCTCATTCACTTATTTTTCAATGTGAAAGGGTTAAGAGAAGTAAAATCTTTTAGAAGGTATTAAGCACTAATATAAAGGGATTAATTCCAGTGAGTATCAGAAGGAATGAAGATTTCCTGGTCACTGTTTATTTGCACAAGTTATTCAGTATGCACTTCAGCAGCTTGTTGGAATTTTCCTCTTCCTGACACAGATTACCAATCACTTTGATCTAGTTTCTGTAGTGGGTATACTGAATGACTGATTTGAACACCATTGGCCAATCTTCAGAAATACCTCAGGGTAAAAAAAATCTTTCTATCTCTGACTGGCCCTGGGAAAATGTTACATACACACATTTAAGGGTCCTTGATTCAATTTTGATCCCAATCAGCATGCAAGAGCTGTGTTGCTAGAGTAAAATGTAGATACATAGTCACATTTCTTAGTGCATTAATTCAGTGCGATCCCTTCACTAATCTGGACCTAACCGCTCACTTTTAAAAGTCTTTTCAGAAATACTAAAAGCAAAGTAATAAGAAAATATTAAATATTTAGCTATTAATTTGTTTACAAAGAGCATACAAAGTATTTGTTTCTCTTCATGGTGTCCTTCTTTGCACTATCCAGCCCCAATTTATGGCTTGAGGGTTAACATTATACAAACAATGATTTATTTCAAGAGAAACATGATCATTACTAACCAATTCCCTTGGTTAAAGGAGAACCTCTGCTTTCTTTATCCCAGTCCGGCTGAGTTAATTGCCGTAGGCTGCGGGCAGGGGAATGTAAAGCAGATGAAGCATGTTAACAAAGAAACTGCCTGAACAGTGAAAGAGCTATAATCAAAGGAGAGAAAAACTCTTGCCCTGAATAGGCATACTGGAAAGGAAGTTGCAATAACTACTCACAACTCAGTAAATTTTATATCTACTTCTTCATGAAAAACAAGAAAGGAATCAGCAGTTCCCATGGATTGGTCAGTGTGCTTGCAAGCAGACAGGGCTTGCAGATGCTTTCTGTCAAGAATGGAAATGTAACAGCCCACAGTCACAGAATCACAGAATGTCCAGGATTGGAAGGGACCTCGAAAGATCATCTAGTCAATCCCCCTACCAGAGCAGGAACACCTAGATTAGGTCACACAGGAACAAGTCCAGGCAGGTTTTGAATGTCTCCAGAAGAGGAGACCCCACAAGCTCTCTGGGCAGCCTGTTCCAGTGTTCTGTTACCCTTACTGTGAAGAAATTTTTTCTCATATTTATGTGGAACCTCCTATGTTCCAGCTTGCACCTATTGCCCCTTGTCCTATCATTGGATGTCACTGAGAAGAGCCTGGCTCTTCTCCTGAGACTCACCCTCTACATATTTATAAACATTAATGAGGTTACCTCTCAGTCTCCTCCAAGCTAAAGAGACCCAGCTCCCTCAGCCTTTCCTCATACGTTCTCCTCTCCTTTAATCATCAGATGACACAAATGTCACCTGTCTTTAACTCAAATGCTAATACTAGGAAAATTGTTTGAAGTTGTGGCCTTTCTTCATTTTGGTCTATTCACACTCACATTGGAGGCCAGAGGAGTCTATTTACTCATGCATTGAACTGAAATCTAATCTGCTACAAAAGTTGCAGAAATCTCTTCAGCAACTGTAGGCCTCATGACCCCATGTTCCAAGTTCTTTAAAGCATTTTGCCTCCTGTGGTACTTACTTTGTATGGATTTGTTTCACCTAAGTGAAGTACACACCTTCACTTCCATTGTAGTAAAAAAAATAAAGATAAGGTTTGATTTACCTGACTTGTTTTAGCTATCTGTCCTGGAAAGAGATGAACTACTCTTTGGAGATGGTCACTTTTTACTGACTGTTAAAGGAGCCTACAGCAACTAGTTCAGGCTTCAAAATCTAACTCTGGAACATCCCAATATACGAGTGTGTTTTCTTCAACAGTGAAGTGTTCCCTGGACATTTCCAGGAGACTGACACTGTCATTACAGCAGTGTGCTTCTGGCCTGCCATCTTATTAGTAACTATTAGGAAAGTAGTTGTTATTATTATTTTTCCCATGAAAATCCCCAGTGCATTGGTTGATGCTCACTGCCAGCTAAGCATCACTTACCTGATAACCAAGTCAAACAGTAACCATCGTCACTGTCAGTGATACCTCAAAATAATATCTAGAACAAAGTGCCCACTGGGCAGGAGATGTCTTTGGAAATCCTCTTGGTGGAGATACACCTTTGGAAAGGCTCCATTGTACTTTCTTCTTCTCTAATAAAAGACACTGCATGCCAGACTCATACCATCATGTTTTTTAAAACTGATAATTCTTATGGGGGCAATCCTTCCCTTTGAATTGCTAATATCAAAATAGATCATTATTTTCAAAATCTTTATTTATACCACTTTAAAGAACTTATTATCAGTTAGTTTTAAAGAAGAATCATTCCTAGTTGTGCTTAGCTTCTATTTCAAAAGTGTGATAGCTCAAAGAGTGAACCAGTATTCTTGGAAATATAAAGCTGGTTTATTTAGATCACTTCCCTTGCTATTTTTGTGCTTCAGTAAATACAAGTTAAGACTGGAATATGAGTAGGAATGATATACTAACGCTTCATTAGCAACCATACATTGTACCCTTTTTCTATCCCAAATGAATTCAACCTTAATTCTGTATTCCAGCTACAACAATGGAAATTTCTGGAGATAATGAAGGCAAACTTTCTGAACCTAGGATAAAAACAGCAAAGATTTCAAGTATCTAGATTTTTGTTACTTTTAACTGATAACTAAAGTAGAAAAGCAGTATTACATGTATACTACGAGGGAAAATTATAAACAGAACTGTAGTCCTATTGAAGTCCTGTGAAAGCTATATAAGTTGGTCTGTGGACTTCAACTGTCTTTGTATCAGACCGTCACTGAGTGTTTACTATTGTTACATGCTGTTAGAGACCCTTGATTTCAGTGAGTTCTTTGATGTGGCCAGACTGGACTTTCCTTCCTGAGGTTTTGTTTTTTGAATAAATGGACATAGCATTTAATCTGTCTGTCTAACTAGTCTATCGTCTATATTCCATTTCAGAATGAGGCGCATATTGAAGTTAAATGACCTTGGGGATTTTTACTGATTCTTATAGTACAGTATTCTACTAGGAGAATGAGTAATCTGAAATGAGCTTTGGTCTGACCAGAGTGATTATCAAATATATTCATATCAGTGCAATCAGAATTGAGTATCTGATTCCCCTGGGGAAAATATTGTTGTGTAATGCTACATCACCAGATAACCAGTGTGCCAGTAAAATGTTTTCTGCAGTCAGGCCTTGTATTGGTATAAGATTTCCTTGAGCTTCTTTAAAAAATGGTTTGGAAAGATAAGTGATCAATACTTCAAAACGAGGTTTTCTCCCTTCTTTTCACATGAAAGTGACCTGCATACTTTTTTGTTATATACTCAGTGATTTTGTCAAATAGCAAGACAGCTTTCTCCTATTCTCTTACGGAAGGAACATTCCTGACTTCTATTCAGAAAAAAACTAAGGCAAACGTTCTGAGCAGTCAGCTGACTTTTTATTAGCTTAATCCAGTAGACTGCTTCATGAGATTTTTCAGAGTGCAAAGACCTCATAAGTTTGAACAAAATTAATAATGTCTTGTTATCTAGCAGCAACAAAAATTTTTATGATTTATTCATTTGTTTCAACTGTTCAGCAACAGCAAAGATTTAATGAGTACATAGCAGATATCAGTACTGTCAAGAAACTGTGAGATTTATCAGTCAAGGGTGCTTTTCTCCTCCTGGAGTACAAGTTTGTTTAATAAGTGTCTTAAGTGTTAGATACTCCAAAGAAAATTTTAGTTCAATTTCCAAAATCTATGTACTGACGTGCTTTCCAGTCTTACAGTCATCTTCATTTCATTGCTTTATTTCAGGTCACAGTAAGCTGTAAACATCTTTTAGCAAGACTAAAAATTGTATTTATCTATGGACTATCACATACATTCTAAAGTGCTTGGATTTATAGTACCAGAAATGTAAGATCTCTGTGCTTGAAATTCTTCTTTTTTTAAGTTGCTCGTGCAAAAACATATCATGCATTTCTTCGGGGGCCTATCTATGTCTCACTGCCAACCACCAATTGTAGAACTTTTTTAGAGACTATCTAGTTTTTTTCTCCTCTTTCTCCGTGGTTCCTTTCTTTCTTGTCACAGTTATGTTTTAAAAGGTAAAATCTGTTTCCAGTACATGTTTTCTTTCCATATACCCTTACTGCTGTTTGAAACCAACCACTTAAAATGACAAGCATTGTTTTTTTTTTTTTTTGAGGACTTGCAATGTCAATTGCACCACTATTTTATCAGAAGCATTAAAAATGCTCTAGTAGATGAGCATGTGCATGCTTCTGGCTCTTTGCTATGAAGAGCTCTGTTTGAACAGCTACAACCAGCTCCATTGTGTTCACAGCAAACTCTGTGAAGTTCCTGTCAGCTACATGTCACTTCCAGTTTATGTTATCTGAAGTTTTAACAATGATAGATTGTGCTAATCTCTTTTCAAAAGTCTTGTTCAAGCAAGGGCTGATACCAAACCTGGTTGCACACCATGTTTTAAGTTTAATGACTTTTTCAGTAAGTGTGAAACAAATTTGATGAGCGCATTTGAGCATTTGTTGGCCAGTCAGATGCTTTAATCTACGCTTTATGTTTGGCAGTACTGTTTACCTATGTGGGGGAAAAAAAAATAAAAGTTAACTAGACAAATGTGGGTGGAGAAGGCACACATGAGAGGTATTTAGTGCTATGCTTACTGAAAATTCTATTGCACAATTTCTTACCATTATCAACTTTAATTTCAGCTTCACTATTCTTTTCAAAGGCTAGAAGCACTTTCTGTAACAGAGAAGCTGGCCTAATTGTTCTGCAATGACTCCATACGGGTATTCCATTTTACTCTTCAAGTATTGTTTCCCTCTCAAAACAGGAAAATTATCCTGAATATCCATCTTCCTTTAAAGCAAAGTGGATGCACATGCAAATTTTTCTGGCAAATCTATGACATCCAGAAACATTTACCTTGGTTACAATGCCTATGCCAATAAAATCCAGAGCATATTATATGTGCTAATCTAAGCTTTAACACAGACAGACTGTTTTGTTTTCCTGTAGATTAGAAAGGATGGTTCCAGATAGCTCAGAATGAGCTGAATTTTCCTCACCCGTGAAAGAAGGCTAAACACTCATCTCTGATTTAGCTGTTTGAGTCTGACTCCGTTTGGAAACTCATGTTGACTCAGCTTCACTTCACTTTGTTTACTGAATTTAAGCAAAGTCTGTCTGCCATCAAGGGTTCTGAGTGTGGGAATTGTAGGAATTGAATGTTGCTTCCGCATATAGAACTAACAAGATTCGTACTTTATTTCGTGGTCTCTTTATTGATACTAATAATTCTTTCTGGGGTTCTCTTTATTTCATTGAAAGGGGGGTCTCTGATTGTTTTCATCAACTATCCTTTAGATATTTATGCATGCTTAGTAAGTAGATGAAGTAATTAATAAGTACCAAGACCACAGCTTCTGTATTTTAGACTAAAAGCATATTGTAAGGTTATTCTGTTTTGCTAAGAGGCCCTCAGCAAAAGAATAGTAGGTTTATCAAATATCAAAGAAGCCAGGGCCTCCACACAAGGCCAAATTGTCTCACTCTAGGACTGGGGGAGGGATACAACAGGCAGGCCTCAGGATGCTTCCCTCTATCCTCCTTCCACACTTATCTTTATCCAAGAATCAACAGGTGTCCAGAAATAATGACCAGGTGCTGAGTAAGCAAGAGTTAGAAGTTAATTAATTAGCAATATA